>NW_027316056.1:20913119-20925619 GCF_026437365.1 Eucyclogobius newberryi | reverse complement strand
GGGATACTTGGACTGTAGAAAGACAGCCACAGAGACACATGCTCTTTTTTGTGTTTGGGGAAAGGACGGTTAGTGATGGGCACCTCCTTTGCAGCCACCTGTCACCTCGCTGCACGCCCAACAGGCACACGGACAGCTAACGCGACTCTATAAATATGTACTTTTACATTGTTCATTCAACTGCGATGTCTCAGCCAAAGCTTCTGCTGTCACTTCCGCGCTTGTATCTTATAATAAATAAAATTGCTGCAATAAAGCTGGAATGACGGATTTTACTTGAAAAGAACTGAAGAATGAGGAAAAAAAAGGAAACACTTGGAAGCAATCCAAAACTGAGCGCATCCTGCCCCAGAAAGCCAGTGCAGTAGAACTGTCACGGAGCATTGCAGGCGAGAGAAGAGCGTGATGGCACAGTGGGAGCTGGAAACACACCCACTCAAATCTGCCTAAAGGTGCAGAGGAGAAGCAGCTCATTTACCGCAATAGTCACAAGAAATGTCATCATCTTTCAGCAGTGTAAGGAATTAGTGCACGATCTACGGGTGATTTGTCTCCATTCACGAAGTCTGATCCCTTTTATAGCTATTGTCAAAGCAGGCTTGGGGTAGACACAAAGAGCAATTTCTAATTTCTTTACTTAGATTACTCGTCTCAATTTATTAGCAGTAGGAAGAGATCACATTTAGTTATAACAAATTTGTCTAGTAGGTCTAGTAAACCGAATGTTATTTGCATGTATACTGTGTAAATATGTATGTACACAGTATCATGATTTTCTATTTCTCATTTTATGTTATTTAGTTACGTTAAAAAGCTATGTAGTCACTATGTGCTGTTGACTCACAAAATAATAGTACTGTTCGTCTATCTTTTGACCTTCCTAACAAACGTCTTCAACTGAGCATGTGGTTTACAATTTTTTTCTCTAACTGTGATATTTTTTGTTGCCTTGTCAGTGGCTCTTAATTCATATTTTGTTCTTAAGATATTTGACAGCCTGACGTTTATACACAACTTGGCACTGGTATACATTGATTTTTGTGGTTATAGAACTAAAATGACTGTGGTCTAACAGATTCCAGTGGTTACATTAACATTGCATAATTATAACAAGATATATGACAATGACAGCAACACACAAGGACCAAAGTATTGTGTTCACCTGAGGAAGCAAAGTGCACTGGAGGCATTTTTCTTTGCAGCGCTTGTGTCAGGACCTTCTGTCTGAGCACATCCGTAGGGACAAACACAAGCAAAAAAGTGTCAAATATTGCAGCGCTATCATAAAATAGACCGTTAGGATTTTAGAGAATACTTTACCATGAGGCACATTTATTATTCTGTGTGCTGTTTCACGAAGAGAAACGGCATCAGTTTGTTTGTTTCTCGGTTAAGGCAGGTTTCCAACATCCAGTTTTGAAGAAAGTCTGGACCAGAAGAGCAACACAGTCACTTGTTGAAGCATTCATTCATGGCTTTCTGAATTTGGAACTCTAAAGCCAAAACATAGCATTTATTTTTTTGCAAAGTAAAATCATAATCACAGGAATTTTGTATCTAGAAATTTACATTTTTTTTACAGCATGATAAAAAGGCTACTTTGATTCTGGACATGAAACATTTAGATGAAAACTGCAGAGACCATTTCCATTTGAATCCAATAAATACTTTGGATTGTATTATTTATGATCCACGGATAAGCTAGTATTACCTGGCGCCAACATATATATATATATATATATATATATATATATATATATATATATATATATATATATATATATATATATATATATATACAATATATTGTATTTTTTGCTGGTAAATCCATCGAGCCAAAGCCATAAAACTCATACTACACATACTCCCATATTATATATAATAGTTTGGATGTTACTACATTTTCAGATTCCTTATATGTTGCCATTTTCTTCATTCATCCACTTGAATGTTACAGAGTTTACTGGCTTGAGACCCATTATGCTTCAATAAAAGAAGTTATGGATAATATCAATGGATAATGGATAATGTCATTTTATTGGGGTATATACAGGAAACAAAACAGGCACAAACATCTTCTCTATCAGCACAAATACAAAAAGTAAAATATTATTTTCATAATAGCTTCAGAATATTGTGTCATTATACATCTCTTAAGTAAATTGAAAAGATTTTAAGCCATAATATTAAAATAGAAAGCGTACGGAGCAGTGGTGTAGTCTATGTGATACTCAGGTATACGCTGTATACCCACTAGAAGTGCGGCGGTATTTGTGTATACTCGCTACAAATTGACCACTGATACTAGATACTAATCATTACCCTCGGGCACTTTTGTGCTTTCACTCCATTTAGAGATCTGCACAAAGTTTGTATTACTCCTTCTTTCTCCACAGTCACTTCTCTGGCCACTCCTTCAAGGTGTCTCCCCTCCTTTCACTTTTTTCTGTTCTCGGGCGCAGACAGCCAGCTGGGTTTGGGTTAGAAGCAGACTCGGTTAAAACACATGCACAGGATTATCAGGGCCACTGGGGGGAAACTGGCTGCACAGCCATGTTTTGCTTGTGTCAATCTACAATACACTTTTCTTTATTTTTTTCTCCGCCAATCGATGTAAAAGAGTGAATGACTGAACGTGCAAGCTGCACGTCACAAATGCAACACACACTGCGAAGTCAAACTCATTTTTACAAAAGACAAATTAAATCAATTTAGGCAACCGTCAACATTGAACCTACGTTTTAAGCACCACAGAAAAAAAGGTTTTCTGTTGCGCAGGGGCGTTGCTAGGAACTGATGAGATCTCTGCCTGGGCTGATTTGAAGTTGAAAAGAGTAGACAACATTTCCTTAATGCTGGTGATTTCTAAGAGCTCTTGGGCAGCTCAAGTGTGCGAGTATTTATGATAAAAAAATTGTGGCACATAAAGGCCTGTTATTTTTCTGTATTTTAACTAATAACTAGCGTCTAAAATTGTTTTGTCCGAGTGATACTGGTGAAAGGAGCTGTTGCATAGTTACAGTTACTATGAGGTTAATTATCGCCTAATGTACAAGTCTCCACTTGTTCTATCATTATAAGCAAATCATGCACCCACTAGAAGATAACGAAATCAATGGGCCTACTTTTATCTATTCAACATTAATATTACAATCATTGTTTTTTAAATATTTTGCTTTAATTCACATGTAATCATTTTTTATCATTTGAATCCTCTTAAAGTAATGGCCAGGTAGAGGTGACATCTCTATGGGACTATACTACCAGGCCATTGCAGGCTTATCTTATTCACTTGGTTGCATGATGTTGTTTTATTTGATGTGTTATATTATTATAATGTTATAATTATTCTTGTGCTTCTGCCCCCTCTAACTAATCCACCCCTGCACACCTCTTCTCTTACCTGACCAGCTAGTCCCTCATAAGGAGATCATGGGTTCGATTCCCGGACCAGACCAACATCACATGATCTTTCTGGGTGGAGTCTGCATGTTCTCCCTGTGTTACCGTGGGTTCTCTCCGGGTTCTCCAGCTCCTCCCACCGTCCAAAGACAGGCATGTGATGCATATTCTGCTATAACACTTAAAACATTGCATCTGGTTCGTCCAATGGACAATGCTATGTCCATATTAAAATGAAGGCCGTGGCTGTATAGCCAAAAGGGCCAAATAGCCCAGCAGTTTCAGGAGCCGTGGCACGAAATAGCCTAGCGGTTATACAGCCACTTCGTAAAATAAATAATAATAACATTATGTAAAGTAGTCTGTCAAAAGGTGTTGGGACTGGCTGGTCAGGCAACCTCACATCTTCTCCCTTCCTCCTGCTCTGCGCTGTGGACTTCAGATAGATTTTAGACTGCAAACTTTATTCTCTGTTAGGCTAAACTTATGTTTTATATTATAGGTACATTTATAATGTTTGTGTTAAGTTTTGTAAGAATGAGCTGCTGTACGTGTGTCGGCTGCATTGACGTGGGCTTGCACTTTCATTCATTCACTCTTTTGTGTTACTCTCCGTGGATATGAGGCATTGTCATCAAATAAACATCATTTGGTAGCTTTACATCAGCAGGATAAGGCTGTGCAGTCAGTGGACTCTGAGCATGTTATTTCCGTCTGCTCAGCCCACTTCTGCTGACTGGGCCGCGTGAGAGAGGAAAGAGAAAGAGGAGGGGTGACTCCTCAAACAAAGTGACCACGGGGAAAGGAGAGTGAAGATTGTGCAGGTCTAAATGGAGAGAAAGCACAAATGTATCGCGGGGGTCGTAATTTCACGCATACTCAGTAAACAATTTGTAGAGGGTATAGTAGAAAAAGCTTCAGTTGTAGTCATCTGGACTCAGTTTGAAAAATTAGACGTTTCGACTCTCATCCAAGAGTCATTGTCAATAAAAGAATTTAGATCGGGAACTCCGATATTAATACTGTTCTGTGGTAAGACCCGCCCATTGGGCGGAGCCTTCCTGAAGTAGAAAGAGTTGTTTGTTTAAACAGAAACTCCCCCCTTGTATCTACCGAGCTAGCCTATTCAGAATCTTAATGGGCTATTAGAATCCTCTTTGTCTTTGTGAGACCCTGGCTCAACCACCCTGAGTACCTGATTAGCATCCGAATGTCCTTGTCCTGGTCCTCTACCTTTCCAGGGGTTCAGTATACCATTATAAATTCTTTTATTGACAATGACTCTTGGATGAGAGTCGAAACGTCTAATTTTTCAAACTGAGTCCAGATGACTACAACTGAAGCTTTTTCTACTATGGAACACGCCTGGACGAATGAGGGATTACACCGACATATTTGTAGAGGGTACTACACGCAAACCCAGCCGCACTGCTCCAGGATATACGGCGTATACGGGTTCGGGTCGGGCCTAGTTTCTTTCATTTGACACAGATGTGTGCAAACTGCGCCAGCCTCGTGCCCAGCCAAGCCTAAGCTGGCGCGGTCATATCATTCATGACTAAAGTGTGTGTGTGTGTGTGTCCTATTCATGTGCAATTTACTGCAAGCACTTGTTCCGTTGCTTTGTGTGTGTCCCGTTCAAATGCCGTTTGCTCACGTGTGTCCCGTTCTTGTACGGTTGGCTGCGCGTGCGTGGACATTTCAACAGTGTCGGGCTGTGAAGTGGTTCGGGCTGTAAAAACTGTAAGTAATTGTCTGGCTCGGGTCGGGTTCGGGTTGAGTTCTGTCGGGCTTCGGGCCAGTCCGGCATAATTCTTATGGGCTAATTACTGCTCTAGCTCAAAGCTAGGCCTGTGATAATAGACTACATCCATCTGACGGTTCTCACTCTCCCCTCACTGCTCTGCCCTCCAGAAAGAGGACACGCTCACACACTCATTATGTTCACACACTCACTATGCTCACACACTCATTACGCTCACACACTCACTACGCTCACACACTCACTACGCTCACACACTCACTATGCTCACACACTCATTACGCTCACACACTCATTACGCTCACACACTCACTACGCTCACACACTCATTACGCTCACACACTCACTACGCTCACACACTCACTACGCTCACACACTCACTATGCTCACACACTCACTACGCTCACACACTCACTATGCTCACACACTCAGTATGCTCACACACTCACTATGCTGACACACTCACTACGCTCACACACTCACTATGCTCACGCACTCACTACGCTCACACACTCATTATGTTCACACACTCACTACGCTCACACACTCATTATGCTCACACACTCACTACGCTCACACACTCACTATGCTCACACACTCACTACTACGCTCACACACTCACTACGCTCACACACTCATTATGCTCACGCACTTACTACACTCACACACTCATTATTTTCACACACTCACTATGCTCACACACTCACTATGCTCACACACTCACTACGCTCACACACTCATTATGCTCACGCACTTACTACGCTCACACACTCATTATGTTCACACACTCACTATGCTCACACACTCACTATGCTCACACACTCATTATGTTCACACACTCACTATGCTCACACACTCACTATGCTCACACACTCATTATGTTCACACACTCACTACGCTCACACACTCATTACGCTCACACACTCACTATGCTCACACACTCATTATGTTCACACACTCATTACGCTCACACACTCATTATGTTCACACACTCACTATGCTCACACACTCACTACGCTGACACATTCATTATGTTCACACACTCACTATGCTCACACACTCACTACGCTGACACACTCATTATGCTCACACACTCATTACGCTCACACACTCATTATGTTCACACAATCACTACGTTCACACACTCACTATGCTCACACACTCATTATGTTCACACACTCACTATGCTGACACATTCATTATGTTCACACACTCACTACGCTCACACACTCATTACGCTCACACACTCACTATGCTCACACGCTCTTTATGTTCACACACTCACTATGCTCACACACTCACTATGCTCACACACTCATTATGTTCACACACTCACTACGCTCACACACTCACTACGCTCACACACTCATTATGCTCACACACTCACTACGCTCACACACTCACTATGCTCACACACTCACTATGCTCACACACTCATTATGTTCACACACTCACTATGCTCACACACTCACTACGCTCACACACTCATTATGCTCACACACTCACTACGCTCTCACACTCATTATGCTCACACACTCACTACGCTCACACACTCACTATGCTCACACACTCACTACTACGCTCACACACTCACTACGCTCACACACTCATTATGCTCACACACTCACTACGCTCACACACTCATTATGTTCACACACTCACTATGCTCACACACTCACTATGCTGACACATTCATTATGTTCACACACTCACTATGCTCACACACTCACTATGCTCACACACTCATTATGTTCACACACTCACTACGCTCACACACTCATTATGTTCACACAATCACTATGCTGACACATTCATTATGTTCACACACTCACTACGCTCACACACTCATTACGCTCACACACTCACTATGCTCACACACTCATTATGTTCACACACTCACTACGCTCACACACTCACTACGCTCACACACTCATTATGCTCACACACTCACTACGCTCACACACTCACTATGCTCACACACTCATTATGTTCACACACTCACTATGCTCACACACTCACTACGCTCACACACTCATTATCTTCACACACTCATTATGTTCACACACTCACTATGCTCACACACTCATTATGTTCACACACTCACTATGCTCACACACTCACTATGCTCACACACTCACTATGCTCACACACTCACTATGCTCACACACTCATTATGTTCACACACTCACTATGCTCACACACTCATTACGCTCACACACTCACTATGCTCACACGCTCTTTATGTTCACACACTCACTATGCTCACACACTCATTACGCTCACACACTCACTATGCTCACACGCTCTTTATGTTCACACACTCACTATGCTCACACACTCACTATGCTCACACACTCACTATGCTCACACACTCATTATCTTCACACACTCATTATGTTCACACACTCACTATGCTCACACACTACGCTCACACACTCACTATGCTCACACACTCACTATGCTCACACACTCATTATGTTCACACACTCACTATGCTCACACACTCACTACGCTCACACACTCTATCTTCACACACTCATTATGTTCACACACTCACTATGCTCACACACTCACTATGCTCACACACTCACTATGCTCACACACTCATTATGTTCACACACTCACTATGCTCACACATTCATTATGTTCACACACTCATTATGCTCACACACTCACTATGCTCACACATTCATTATGTTCACACACTCACTACGCTCACACATTCATTATGTTCACACACTCACTACGCTCACACACTCATTACGCTCACACACTCATTACGTTCACACACTCACTACGCTCACACACTCATTACGTTCACACACTCACTACGCTCACACACTCATTATGTTCACACACTCACTACGCTCACACACTCATTATGCTCACACACTCACTACGCTGACACATTCATTATGTTCACACACTCACTATGCTCACACACTCGTTATGTTCACACACTCACCACGCTCACACACTCACTACGCTCACACACTCATTATGTTCACACACTCACTACGCTCACACACTCACTATGCTCACACACTCACTACGCTCACACACTTATTATGTTCACACACTCACTACGCTCACACACTCATTATGTTCACACACTCACTACGCTCACACACTTATTATGTTCACACACTCACTACGCTCACACACTCATTATGCTCACACACTCACTATGCTCACACACTCATTATGCTCACACACTCACTATGTTCACACACTCATTATGTTCACACACTCACTATGCTCACACACTCATTATTTTCACACACTCACTATGCTCACACACTCACTATGCTCACACACTCATTATATACTCACACACACTATGCTCACACACTAACTATGCTCATACACTCACTATTCTCACACACTCACTACGCTCACACACTCTCTACGCTCACACACTCACTATGCTCACACACTCATTATGTTTACACACTCACTATGCTCATACACTCACTATTCTCCCACACTCACTATTCTCCCACACTCACTATGCTCACACACTCACTATTCTCACACACTCACTATTCTCACACACTCATTATACTCACACACACTATGCTCACACACTAACTATGCTCATACACTCACTATTCTCACACACTCACTACGCTCACACACTCACTACGCTCACACACTCACTACGCTCACACACTCACTATGCTCACACACTCATTATGTTAACGCACTCACTATGCTCATACACTCACTATTCTCACACACTCACTATTCTCACACACTCACTATGCTCACACACTCACTATGCTCACACACTCATTATGTTTACACACTCACTATGCTCACACACTCACTATGCTCACACACTCATTATGTTAACGCACTCACTATGCTCATACACTCACTATTCTCACACACTCACTATGCTCACACACTCACTATGCTCACACACTCATTATGTTTACACACTCACTATGCTCACACACTCATTATGTTAACGCACTCACTATGCTCATACACTCACTATGCTCACACATTCACTATACTCACACACTCACTATGATCACTCAGTCACTATGATCACACACTCACTATGCTCATACACTCACTATGATCACACAGTCACTATGCGCACACACTCACTGCTGGATTAATGTAGTGGCTCAGAGGCAGTTTGGATTCGGGACTAGACCGTAGACATGTAGATGCTGATGTGGTTCAAGTGATGTTCCCATGGGGTGGTGTGTGACAAGAAGAAGTCGCGGACACTGTTCTGTACTTTTCGAAGATGTTTAATACAGATAACAGCATCAGATAACAGGACAGAAGAAAACAGCGCCCGGGTCGCCGATGATCAGGAAGACGAACCCCGTCTCTGGGCGTACCTCGCCTTTATATACTGAAACCGCACAAAGACCGATAAACAATATCTGACAGGTATGATATCACACATGTTAAGGCCGGTTAGCCAATAAGAGATCAGATGTAAAGAATATCCATATTTGGGTAGGATGAGGACCGAAAAGCCCTCCTCTGTAAAACTGGAGAACTTACAGAAATGAGATCATAAGAAAACACAGATGTATACGAGGCATCTCAAGGCCTCGCAGCCAATGGAGACATCTCCCATTTGTTAGTTAATCAGATGTGGGCCCTTTACATTCCGTGGAATAGACATTTTGGTAGAAACACACATATTCCTAAAAGCCAGTCTCAGAATGAGGCCTAACTTTGCATGGACCTTGTTTTAATACACTTCAATGCCTATGCTGTTGCGTTATACGGCGGATGAAAACATGCGAGTGGTGCAAAGGCAGTGCAGCCTAACAGGGCTGGGGTAAGGGGGCATTGAAAATGCCGTAAAAACAATCATTTAACCAAGTGAATAATGATCTGCTAAGATAGTACATCTAAAATTCAACTGGATATACAAAATCACCTGTGATTTCTCTCAGGGTTTTATTTTCCGCCTGAGTGCCGCCATAACGACTAACCCTTCTTCCAGTTGTATTAGTTAACATAGGGCTGCCGACCTGAAGAGAAAAATAAGTTCTACACTGACTAAAAAGCTGTTCTCAGGCGGCGAGGGAACTGGTGCATTGTTAAATTATCACACGAACATTGGATATTTTACACAAATCAATCCACTGTATAGCATATTTAGTGCCAAGACTATTCCTTCCATTCTTCCTGCTTGACCGGAAGTGCGGAAGTGATCCATGCCCTCCATATGAAATTATGACATAATGAAAGTATATAGCGTGACCTATTATTAAGAATATGAGATAAAAATCTGTATGCAAAATGTCTTCTTAGATAACAGTGTGTGCAAAATACAACAGAGCACTACATAGGCCTTAAGAAAATCCCAAAAGAATTCAAGCAATTCCTTCTGAACACTTTTTCATGGGAAAATGTTCAAACCGACTGCATGCCGCCCACCACTTTCCCTGCTGTCTCCTTGTAACTCTTTGTAGAGTCTGCTTCAAAATGATTGTGATCTGTGTTTATTGATCATCCACTCTCCTCCTCACACACACAGGCACAGATGCTATAGTCAAAGTGCTGATGGGAAGATTTCTAGAGCAACGGGGATCTATGAATACATTATGCCTACACTCAGGGACCCATGCATATTTGATAAGAATAAAAAGGTAAGGCTGGAGGAGAGACTTGACGCATGATCACGTAACTTTCCTCTCTCCATCAAAATTCACTTTGCAAATCAAGGAATGATGTTATATGTGCATATTACAATTGCATAAAATTAGTGGAATAATAGGACATAAAAGATTATCTTAAACTAAAGTCAACTGATTCTCTTTTTTCAAATATTGTTAGCCTTGTAGTCCTCTCTGTGCTACATGTGACTTTGCAGATATGAGGTGTGCCCTTGAAGGAGACCTTGGCTAACAGTGCCGTCATAATGTTGGTAAATGTTTAAACTGCTGCCCTCTGGTGGAGGATTTATGGAAATACTATGAAAAATAATGGTTCACACGATAAAAGTAACATCTACAAATCTTCTTGTTGTTCCAAATTTCAAACCTTATAACAGTCTATTGTGTTGACAGAGTAATAAAAATACACCTCAAGAGCCGTTTCAATGGCCAATTTCCTTTATAGACCAGTCCAATTAGCCGACAACATAATGAGATTAAAGGCTCTACTATGAAGCCATGTGCTGAAAGACACAAATTATTTTCACATGAGGCACAGGACAAAATGTGAAGTTTGAAAGGCGGGGCAGTACTGTAGATGATTTATGTCTCTGTGCACGTCCTGCTGCGTCAGAGTGTTCTAGCCCCCAGATGGCCTCCTTCATACAAGCTTCAAGTGCTTAACCAAATGCATGTTTGAGCTTGACCCGGAAAAACTTCTCAAAATGTGTGTGTGTATTTTCTTTTTTTTCTTTTTTTTTAGACATGTTAGGCTTATCTGCAAAAAAAGGTCCATTGCCTAAAGCAGGGGTCACTAATAAATTTTAACCAAGGTCCAATTTGACAAATTTCACAAGCTAGGTTTTGGAACATCACAGCATTTCTACCACGTTGCCACTATTCCAGTTTTATATTATAATATATGTTATTATATTACAGCATACATAAAGAGCATTATAATAAGCCTAGTTATTTTTCCAATTCATTATATTTTATATCAAATAGTGTAGTCTAATTATGTTTTTTTTTTAAGAATTGAAATGTTTCATTACTCTTTTAAAAGGGTATCGGTGGAGGCATCATACTTCATAATTAATGTACTGTTCTCTCTCTGCACTATTTCTGACCATCTGTACATTTTTGTGTACATACTGAGACCAAGCTTATTTTTACTTTATTTTATTAGTAAATTCTTAATTTCTGCATGCCTTGTTTTATTTTATTTTATAGAATATTATGATTATTTTATTATTCATTGTTTTATGTTGCACCATAACGCCGAAACAAGTTCCTATATTTGCGAACTTGGTTCAATGACAATGGCAATAATCTCTTCTTTTCTTTTTTGAATTGATTCATGGGATCACTCTTTGCGCTGACCAGAGTGTTTGTGAGGATGTATAGAAGCATATTAGTTTAAAACAGACATGGCTAAATAAACTGGGGTTTTGCGCATGATTTTGTGATGTTATCTAAACGGCATGCATATTTCAGAGGACATAATGAAGATTGAGGGAATGAAAGTTGTGGAGCCGATTACAACCATTCATCTCATCTCTGCAGCAAAAATGGACAACTCAAAGGCTCAAGCTGTTCTCAATAAAGGTATGGCTTCTACTTCAACCCAGTGTTCGATGGCTTATTGTTTTGATACAATACCACAGTTGGTGACTATGGCAAGTGTCAAGTATTACAATCCG
>NW_027316056.1:20645619-20908119 GCF_026437365.1 Eucyclogobius newberryi | reverse complement strand
ACTGTGATCTATTCCAAAGATATCGTATCTGGGACAATGTGCAGTGAGTTTTATAGCTGTAGAAACTAAAAGCTGTTTTAAAATGTCTGCACAAAACCCAAGCCTTTGCATGCTTCCTTTTAACATCGTGCTGAATTTGTCTTTCATTTGATTTTCTATTCTCTTTCTTCTCAATTCTGACTTTTAAAACTGTTTTCCCTTTTTCTATGCATCTTTTAAAGCACACACATTAACCATCCTTGCTACCGCCTAGACCAGTTAAGTAAAAATATACTACAGAATGTACATGATCAATGTTATTCTTCAAAGGGGCTGATACCCATCAGTGACTAGTTATGGTAGTTTGAGTTGGTAGTTTTCCTTTATTTATTTTTTTATTTTTTTTTAGATTCTTTTGCGGGTGTACTTGAAAAATGCCAATGGCAGTGGAATTTAAAACCGGTGGGAGTTGATGTATTGGGAGCTTTTGTATTTTCTCCCTTTTTACCTTTTTTCTAACTTCCAAAACAATAAATTTGCTTTTTCTAAAACTGAGCTTTCACCTGCAGCTTATTGCATGGCCAACAAGCCAATACTGCTTCATTTTTAGGGTTGGTTAAAAAAAAAACTTGTCCCAAGGATTAAAGTCCAGTTTTATTGTATTCATACAATTACACTGGACTTTCTTTGATTTAATTTATTTTTTTCTTGGATGAATACGATTTTTTACATTTCCCAGGGACAAATTTATTTTGGTGCATTTTTTAACCAACCAAATTTGCTTCAGGCTGTTTGGCATTTCCCTTTAAGTAAACATTGAATAGTCTTGTTACTGTACAGTAAACTGAGCCTCTCAGTAGTTTTAGCATTGTTGTCACTTGTGTCTTGAGATTCCTGAATTTGTCTCAGCTGAACCATAAACTGACAAAAGTGTGACCACAAACCTTAAAAGAGATTTGGCACCCAGCGCAGTTGGTCATCAGCCAAGGCCACTTTCAGGACTGTTTACATGTGTCTTTTACCTCTTTGTTTTTGCCTAAACCTTTTCTCCGTCTCCTGCCTCCCTCTCCTCTCCCCTGGTTTAGGGCTGCCGAAGAGGCTTTGATTTCCGACCTGGATGAAAACAACCCTGGGACTGAGTGGGAGCGTGTGGCTCGCCTCTGTGACTTCAACCCCAAGTCCAGCAAACAGGCCAAAGATGTGTCCCGCATGCGCTCTGTGCTCATCTCCCTCAAGCAGTCGCCTCTAGTCCGTTAGGCATACATTGCACTCTGGTCCACTCGCCTGACTGCAGTGCAAATACTAGGGAGGTCAGCTCCTCAGTTCATATCTGTTCAGTGTTTTCTCTTTCCTCCAAGAACCAGCGTCCAGTAATCACAAATAATTTCTTATAACCAGATTCAATTAGAAATATTATTATCATCAGCTCTCACTTTCTCCCTGTCACAACAAATTGTTTTCCTGTACAAAGACAGGGAGTGGTCACTAGTGACGCCAAAACGGGACGTGTTGATTCTTAGTTTACATCATGGTCACATTAAAAGTTCCCAGTTCAATTTTCAAATAGATGCTGTTTACTTACAGAGCTAGTGTTAATAATTGTGTCATGTGCTCCTTGTCCATTCACCCCCATTTATAACTTTTAAGTGTTTTTAGGGACCAAACTGTAAAACCCAAGTTGCATGTGCACTCTCAACTTTGTGTGAAGCTTGATCTTGGCTAATTTTCAGTTTTCCAATCTATGCATTATGAAAGTTTCAGTCAGGAAATCCAAGACCAGTCATTCCAATGTAGTTTTTATGTCTGCTTGTGCGTGTGTGTACTCTCTGGATACCTATGTACATATGCAAAAGTATAATAATAAATACAGTAACAATATCAACACATTTTGCTCATGATGTTAAAACTACATATTTGTCAGTTGTTGCTTGACCATATACATTTACTGTCCTCAAATTTCAATGTGAATAAATACAGAAAAAAACTCATTGTTTCTAGTATTATTGCTTAAAGTTTTCGATTTTGTTGAAATACTGTTTATGGTTTTAGATCTGTTCAGTCCACCAATGGTGCCTAACAGCCCCTTGCATCAAGATCCAAAAGTTGCCAATGGTTAATCACTCTGTTGGCCACTGTATTAGCCACCTCCAGGGGGCCCCAGATAGGTCATTATTTAATAATGATATACATTTTTTAAATTCATTAAGAACACGATCATCTCTGGATTAATGAAACAAATAATCCTGAAATTGTAGTGATTTCTTTGTGTGGTTAATTGCCGACTTAAAAGCATTGATTACAAGAAAAAAAAAAATCATTGTCCATGTTTAGAAGGCTGATGTTTTTAGCCGTATGGATTTTTAACTGTAGTGCAGATACTGTAGGATAAGATCACTTGGGATGGTGTTGCACTTGGGAGACAAAGCCTGGTTTGATGTGATGACATATTTTTGATAATTTCCATTTAAATTAAAAGTCCAAAACACATAACTTCAGCCACTTTGTTCGGCCACTTGGTCCGCTTTTCTTTCTTTCTTTTTTTTTTTAAAGCATCCAAAATCATGTTTAGCCACCTTCTAGATTGGTCAGAAGTGGTCAGCCACTTGTTCGG
Organism: Eucyclogobius newberryi; assembly: GCF_026437365.1. NCBI lineage: Eukaryota > Metazoa > Chordata > Actinopteri > Gobiiformes > Gobiidae > Eucyclogobius > Eucyclogobius newberryi. The sequence continues at coordinate 20,905,529 of NW_027316056.1, read as the reverse complement.
CCACTTTCTGAAGGGGTCGACCACATTTCAAAGTTCAGAAGGGGACCCAAAACACAATTTTGAACGCTTTTTAAAGTAACTAGTTACATTAGAAGATTACAATGACAGTATCAAAGGCACAGGCCCATCGCAGTGAGCTAATAATAACCTGACTTATGTTACATTTCACATCATACAGGATGAAGGGCGCATACTGCAATGTATATGTTTTGTTTTTTATTTAATTATCAATGCTTTTAAGTCAGTACTTAACCACGCAATACAATAATTATAATTTCAGGATTCTCACATTTTCAGTCATATAGAGATAGTTCTATGAATCATGTATCTGTAATTGTGTCCTTAATAACATAAAAAATAAGCTATTTTTGATTCATGTTTTTGTTCTTCCTGTTTGGCCACCAGTATTTCGCCCATGAATTTTCTGTGTGTAAAACAACCTCTGCCCAACTTCATTCAATGCAAATATCAGGGATCTCCTGAGTCCAGTCAAGCAAAGCTTTGTAAACAGAAGTATACATGATACTGTACAAAACAAGAGACACCACTTTATAATGTAGGCCTATCTATGTATGCCACATGTGCTGCTCATGTACAACCAGGAAGTACAATTATAAAACACCAAAATTGTTACACTGGAAAAAAAGGGAAAATATAGGGAAAATTTAAAATCTTAATGGGCCTATAATCCTGTAACCTGGCTCACTCCAGATTGATTGAATTAATTTGGCTGGCCAGGTTAATAATAAAGATGTGTAGTGTAACTTTTCATAGCACTTTATGTGTTTATTTACTGGGGGAAATAAAATGGAAGTATAGAAAAGAAAGAGACAATGTCCTTTAAGCTGCACAAAGTTCGACTCAAGTTGTTTTTGAATAAAGAAATTATTGAATTTGTTGATGTCGATGATCAAGTTAGCTATGGCTATCATATATATATATATATATATATATATATATATATATATATATATATATATATATATATATATATATATATATATATATATATATATATATATATATATATATATATATAATGTGTGTGTGTGTGTGTTTGTGTGTGCGCGCGTAAAGAATGAATACGCTTCAAACGATGCATTTATTTTTTCCATCCACCCGGAAACAGTCCTTTGCTCCGGAAGCAGTAACATATCCTGGTTCCGGGTTGGCTTTTGACACATTTCATTCACTGTTCGTCTCCGTCTGTCGCGTCAGTTTGTTTGTCTCTTGAACTCGTGTGTTGAAGAAAAATGCCTTTAAAGTTTGAGTTGTGTCCGGGGAGGATGATCGGAGGTTCTCATCCGTGCTTTATTATTGCAGAGATTGGACAAAATCACCAAGGAGACATTGAAATAGCGAAGAAGATGATCAAAATGGCAAAGGTAATATTGTGTTGAACTGCTCGAGATCATTTGAGAAACAAAATGCATGAGCCAACCCTCTAAATAAGTTGTTTTATTGCTGGAGTGGCTATAGCCTTGTGAATTCAACAACCAGACACGACATGTGTGCGTTGTAAGTTTACATGTCATTTTTAGTCACCTTAACCAATTGTGAGGCTTAGCTCAAGTTATCTTCGAGACTTTTTGAAGATGTACGGAAGAGGAACTGATTGATGAATTTCTGCAAACAATCACTAAGAAATAATTAAATTGAACAGAGTATGTCTTTCTCAAAAGGTGGATCTTTATTTACTCGCGCCCAGTAAATAATCACTGTCCCTGACAAAGGTCCCTCCTCCCCCAGGACAATGACAATACACATGCTTTTAGAGGCAGTGACATAAACTGACACGTAAGCACATCACAATCAAATCAGCTCCGAAAGAGCTAGAACAACCACCAAGGTCTTAAGATACAGAGGCGCTGAAGCATCTTTATCAGAGACCCATATTATCTGTAACTAGTAATAATAACAAAACTTTATTACTATAAAATTGGTTATGTTTACTTTTGTACTGGCTCGTATTTTATTGGTTAAATAAGATGATATATGTTAGAGTTAGAACAGCATAAAGTGGTAAAAATATGAATGTTGCGTAAAAATTCATTACGTTCTGTATTTGTAATGTGTGCTTGTATGGTTACTTCTATATAATGTAACGTTTGACTATCTTTACTTCGTTAAAGAATGTAAATGTATTTAGTTTACAGGATACAAAAGTTGTTTTAAGCTACTTGTGCTACTTAAAACATAAACACATTTGTTATTTTTGATAATTAGGCCTGAGCTCAACTGCCACACATACCTTCACCATTTTGATTATAGTAAAGCGTGCAATATCATTAATGAGGTTTTGGGCCTCTTTGAACCGTGTTTCGTCGTAAATCGATGCAGACAGACTGCGGTATAGAATGGGCTCGTAGGGGAAGACACACTGATGACAGACAACATGACCAAAAGGGCCTGGAGGGAGCGTGGGGGGAGTGTGGGGGGCGGTCGTGTGACGTCACGTGAATGACCTCTATTGGTCCTGCCGAAGGCAGCATTGCAACATGTGGGCGCCGCCCGTTTCCCCTGGCACAACCAGTGAATACGATCATGCATACTGCTATGACAAAAAACTCCTCCTTGGGCGTTAGCCCAACCAACTTTAAATTTGGTAACGATCATCTACAGGAGCGGGGCACCAAAAGTTATAAACATTTTTATTCCAAGTGTTACGGTCTCTGTGTGGGAGAGCCGCAAATTTGACTGAATATTGTGTTCATTTGCACTGGTTATGCACAGCACAATGAGGGTCCGTCAGCAGCATCTCTATCAAGTCGAAAATGCGGAGTACGGATCACGGCGGCCCGTGAGGCCCGTTGGATGCCGCTTGCGGTTTGCTATTGTTTTTTTCTAGTAAAAATGGTCACTAAAATAGCACAACCATACAAGACTTAACTTCAACAAAACATTAGGCATATCTATTACTTGTGTAAATGTTTTTATGACTTGTGTGCTGTCGAGTCTTTCCCTTTGCCCCAGGTCACCCATGAAAGAGAGGTCTCGATCTCAATAGGTTCTTACTTGTTTGAATTAAGGTTAATAAAAAAAAAAAAACATGTACAATCACATTGAAATTGTATTGCTACTGCAAGAAGTAAGACTCCACACATTTTTCTTAGGAAATCCAGCTAATAAACAAACGCACGTGTGGCCGCGAGGCTGTTGTGTAGGTCCGCACGGGGGGAGTTCGCATGCGCACTTCCGCTTTAGTTCTCTGTAATTGACGAAAAAACGTCCATTATGCCTTTAAGAGACGTGTGGCTGTTGTACTGTGTTCATCCACTTACACAATACTGGCGCTGTTCGTATGTTAAACCGCTGTCCCTCCGGTCTACAAGCTCACCCTCCTCATCTTAACTAAAAAATGTGGTCATTGTAATTTCATTGTCATTGTAACGTTTTGAGAGCCCATGTGACTGTAGTCAGAGATTCATAATAATTGGCAATATCTCTCATTCATAAATATGGTTGAATTTTTCCAGGACTGCGGAGCTGACTGTGCCAAATTTCAGAAGAGTGAGCTGGAGTACAAGTTCAACAAGAAGGCACTGGAGCGGCTTTACACGTCCAAACATTCATGGGGCAAAACTTACGGAGAGCACAAGCGCCACCTAGAGTTAAGTCACGAGCAATACAAGGAGTTGCAGAAATATGCCAAAGAGGTGGGAATCTTCTTCACTGCGTCAGGGATGGATGAGGTGAGAGAAACTTTAGGTCAATAATACAAATGAATGACCTGGTTAGCTTGTCGAACAGACGTGTTGCTTGTTTTGTAGATGGCAGTAGAGTTTCTCCATGAACTCGATGTGCCTTTCCTCAAAGTGGGCTCTGGCGACACCAACAACTTCCCTTATCTGGAGAAAACTGCACAAAAGGGTGAGAGAAACGGTTTGCATTGCCAGTGTGTGGAAAAATAAATTATGATCTTTCCCCCAACATTTTTCAGTACATTCTAACTTGTGTGATCTTTGTCTTTTGTATTATGATTCAGATACTTATCCATACTGAAACTATTAGTGAAATTAGATACTCATTTTAAATATTGATGCTTAAAGAAATCCCAAACGGGACAACATTTGACCTTCTCTGGACAGTTTTTAAAATGATCTTGCGCTTATGCATGGTCAAAAGAGTACACATATTTTGTGTTTAAAATTACATTAAATTGTCTTTTTATTGCTGTTGTTATAATTCTGGTATTGAAATAGATATCGATCCTGTTCTTTATTATCGAATCAAGTCTGAAATGTTAGTATCAATTTGAGACGGCACTAGTCTTTTATTGCAATTATGTTTTCTCGGATTAGAACTTAAGTGATACAGTTTAATGCTTTGCTTTGTTCACGTCAGGACGTCCGATGGTGGTGTCCAGTGGGATGCAGTCCATGGAGACAATGCGGCGCGTATATCAGACTGTGAAGAAGTACAACCAGAACTTTGCCATTCTGCAGTGCACCAGTGCCTATCCTCTTGACGCCGAGGATGTCAACCTCCGCATCATTACAGTAATACATAATGCGTTTCAAATGATATGCAAATCATATTTTTCTCTAATTTTGTCAAATAGTCAATATAAATGACGGTCATCATAATTTTTGAGTCATCAAACTTTAGAGTACAATTCAATTGTTTAATGCACCAGTAGCTTCAAATACCTGTTTGCTGCTTTGTAATGGCATGTACTTGTCTGGCAGAAACTTTCTCCATTGTGCCTTTATCTGCACAAATCTGTCTGAGATCTGAATCGGCTACAAATGTCTTAATAGTACGATGATCACGCAAATGTTTTCCTCAAATATCTAAGGTTTTCAAACCTTGTCCAAGGCACTTAACTATTTCACGCTTATCGGCACTAGATATCTTTTTTCTTTCCTATATTGCTTGAAAAAGGTTTCCTTTAATTTAATTTTCCTGATAAACTAATTGGCACAGCTGTCTGAGATTGATTTCTCTGACCCAAAAAGCCCTGAGACGCAATACCATCCATAAGTTTGAAAACTACCTTTATGACACAATTTGCTTAATAATTTGAAACGCGGTGTTATTTGCATTGTGTCCACATATTTTTAGTTTCACACTTTGTCTTTACTTCTCTTATGTTAAAGTACTTTAATTCTGTAATCTACAGGAATACCAGAAAGAGTTTCCAGATATACCCATCGGTTACTCCGGCCACGAGACCGGCATTAGTATTTCAGTGGCAGCTGTGGCTTTAGGGGCAAAGATTGTGGAGCGACACGTCACTTTGGACAAGACATGGAAGGGTAATGACCATGAAGCGTCTTTACTTCCCACTGAGCTGGCGGAGTTGGTGTGTTCGATTCGTTTGGTGGAGAGAGCATTGGGCAGTGGCATCAAGCTGATGTTACCGTGCGAGAAGCCGTGCCATGACAAGGTTCAAATACTACTCAAATCTATACAAAAATCTGCATGAAAATGTGTTCTAAGATATGTCTGTATCTACCTTCTTTTTTTATAGCTTGGAAAATCAGTGGTAGCCAAAGTAAAGATCCCCAAACGAACTGTCCTGAGTCTGGACATGTTGACGGTGAAAGTGGCTGAGCCGAAGGGCGTTGCTGCAGAGGATATTTTCCAGCTGGTCGGAAAGTCTGTGACAGAGGATGTGGACGAGGATGAGAGTGTCACACCTGAAGTGGTGGACGGTTATGGAAAGAGACTTAAAGCCTGAAGACAACAACAGCATTTGAAATGACCTGAATCTCACTTCTGCTTACTAACAATGTTTACAAATCAGGAACTGTGTCTTATTGTCTTTCATAATTTTTGATGAGGGCCAACAATTAAATTACATTTCAAAAAAATATTACTCTGTGATTTCAAAAATAAAATCTGAAGAAATAAAATGGTTCCATCTTGTGTTCCTTGTGGTGTATCAGTTTAAATACAAATACGTTGTATACATTTCTTGGAAATAGATTAAGAATATGTCCATTATAGCTTACTTTAATGATACCGTTGCTGTCATTGCACTAAGGGTGATGAGCCAATGTTTCCCCAGAAGCCACAGTTCAATTGTTGATCATTTTATTTACTTGAATGAATAATCTGAAGAAATAAAATAGTTCCATCTTGTGTTCCTTGTGGTGTATCAGTTTAATTACAAATGATTTGTATAAATTTCATAGAAATAGGTTGCACGGTTGCAGAGCGGTTAGCCCTCGCCTCCCGATAAGGATACTATGTTCTCTCTAGGTCAGGGGTCCCCAACCTTTTTGCACCACGGACCGGAATAATGTAAGTTTTATTTTCACGGACCGGTGTACCAGTTTATGTTGCGGTCAGGTTAACTTGCTCAGAAGTGGGCGGGGCTTAGGCTTCCATTCGATTCAGCTCGGAAAAGACGCGTTTGTACATTAATAAGTGTGCCATACCAAAAGATCCGAATTGGAGTAACATAACGTACAGTTACATGTGTCCTCACTGTTCTTCTGACTGGTGAAAGCTCATCAGAGAAATATGGCAAAAATAAGTGCATAAAAATTACACCTCACCACCGCTGAATCAGTGGGAGCCCTGCATTGTGTATTATCCTGGGCGATTTTAACAAGGGGAATCTCAGCCACAAACTACCAAAGTACAGACAGTTTATTACCTGTAGAGAGGACCTCTAAGAAGTAGACCAATGAGGCAGTGGAGGAGCTACGTGCGTGTTTGGACATTACAGACTGTAAGGTTTTCAGAGCTGCCACAGATGGTTTGGATGAGTACACGGACACTGTGATACTGTGAGGACCGGTCACCGCTGACGTACAGTATGCCGCCGGTACACGTTTATATAAAATAGGAACTTCACGAACGATCGGGACACGCACTGGAATCGCTTTAATTCAACTTGTTTAGACTTTATTCGGCTGGATTGGGTGTTTTCGTCGCGATGTGCCTCGGCTCCGAGCCCCCCCGCACCCCCCATAAGTGATCTGTTCTTTTCTTCTGTATCTGCCTCTGTATCTACCTGCGTTGCATCAATGAAATTTCCCCATGTGGGACAATAAAGGAATATCTTATCTTATCTTATCTTATTATGCCAAACACACACCAAAGTCACCTTCAATAATTACACACCCTGGTTCACACCTAAACTGAGGCAGTTAAGGCGGCAGAAGGAGGCAGTGCACAGAGCCGGTGACAGAGAGCACTACAAAGATGAAAAGTATGGATTTAGAAGTGACGCGTCAAGAGCTAGATCTCAGTACAATAGGCGTCTGAAGCAGCAGTTCTCCAACAACAAACCCCCTCTGTGTGGAGTGGGCTCCGGCTTCTCACCGATTACAAGCCCCAAGCCCCCCCTTCCGCAGACGACCAAAAACTGGCTCAGCAACTTTGTTTTCCCACCTGTACGATGTGACTACAGAAATAGCACTGGGGGGGCTTAATATGAAGTCCCGGCAACGCTGGGACCCAGTGCATCCTATCTATGCGAGATACCAGGTGAAAGGCGAGGGGGGATGAGTGGTGGGGCTTTTGTTGCCAGGGAGAGTTTGGGACCAGGTGAAAGGCAAGGGGGGATATTTGGTGGGGCTTTTGTTGGTGTAGCTGGAGTCGGCTTGCGTGGGGAAGAATTGACAAGTGTTGACATAACTCTTGATCTTGCTATATTGGGTGAGTGGAGCCATCTTAAGGCCTGATTTGATCAGACATTCAAGATGGCCGGAAAGACCCTTGGATGAGGGTGGAGATGGGAAGGAGAGTGAGGAAGTCGGAGTAGATGTGGTAGGGGGGACCCAGGGCTGCTCTGCACATTGGCTCGATCACTGGCTGATGGCGCAGGAATTCCTCTTTCATTCCTCTCTTCTCTAACTATCTGCCCAGGACCCTGTCCAAGCCCAGTCCAATACCTCAGTTCTCTGTCAGCACCCTCACTCCACCTCTGCATAAGTGGGGGCCATTTCTCTTAAACAGGTCCTCTCATTTCCAGAATAGATAAGATGTTCTCAATGTATTGTATTCCTCTAGGTGTGCACTCTGTGGACAGCCATGTGTTCAGCTGAAGCAGTCGGCTAAGAACCCCTTTTTCATTTGAAGTACTGTGTGCTGTTTTCCCTGGCTTCATAAATAAGGAAAGCAGCAAAAGCAAGCTGGAGCAAGCAAGAAAGCGTCTGCACTCTTCGAAAGCAGGAAGTCATTAAAAGAATAATAGAAAAAATATAGCCGCAAGCGGCAAAGATCGGCCCTCGCCACGCTGCCGCAAGAGGAGGGGGCGCTAACGCGCCCCAATTGTCCTTTTATTACATCTACTGCTGAATCTGTGACGCTGGCACATCTTCCACCCTTTGTTTTACCATTCAAAAAGCAATTTTATTTTGAATTCTCAAAGCCGCACAGAGACCGTGACTCATTGAATAAAAATGGTGTATAACTTTTACCCCTGAAGATGAGTCTCACCAAATTTCAGGTTAATAGGGCTAATGCCCGAGGAGGAGTTCGTGAAAGTATAAAGTATAAGCATGTTCTGGCAATTTCCCCATTGGAATAACATGGGAGGTTTCGGTCATTGTTGGCAAAGCTGTAACAATTATGAAGTGGGTCTCGTTGACTTTTTTGATGGGGATGCCAAAATTTGGTTGTGTGTCAAATTTCATATAATTTCGCAAAACTAAACATTTAGCTTTTTCAGGTCCGGATGGACCGTAGCCTCCTGCCTGAGGGGAGTGGCTCAAATAGTGCGTGTGCGAAGGGTCGGCTGTGATTCGACCTGCACGTCCTAGAGTCCTGCAGACGTACAGGTCCTGCAGAGATGGAAGGTTGCGGCCGATCACCTTCTCAGCGGAGCGCACAATGCGCTGTAGTCTCTGCTTGTCTCTGGCTGTGGCTCCAGCATACCACACAGTGATGGAGGAGGTGAGGATGGACTCAATGATGGCCGTGTAGAACTGCACCATCATCTCTACGCTGTCAGCTTTGCTTTCTTCAGCTGCCGCAGGAAGTACATCCTTTGCTGGACCTTCCCGGTGAGGGAGCTGATGGTGAGCCCCCACTTGAGGTCCCGGGTGATGGTGATACAGAGAAAGCGGAGGGAGTCCACAGTGGAGACGGGGGAGCCCGAGATAGTGAGGGGGAGCTGGGGGGCTTTACCTTTCCTGAAGTCGGTAATACAATAGAGTAAAGTTAATATTTGGTTTCCCCTTCAGTAGCTAGAAGCAACAGTTTAAACAGATGCAGACAGATCGGTGGTTTTAATCTGCATATGTTTTCTACAAACCACAAGAAGCAAAACGGTTTTAAAGGCGTAATGGACGATTTTTTGGCGATTTGAGAACTCAGGCGGAAGTGCGCATGCGCACTTCCAACGCGGCTGCAGGTGAGCAGTAGGTGCGTAGCAGGACTAATCGGCAGTCCACGCCACGAGGAAATGAGACTCAGATTTGGGCCAAAAAAATCGTCCATTACGCCTTTAAGATGATGACAATTGGCAGTGTTGTGCCTGAACGCGTTCATTGAACGAAAGTTCATGAACGAGTTCATAATTTTGGTGTCCGTGAACTGAACGCACTGTATTACTGCAGACGAACGAAACTGTGAACGCGTTCCTTCTGGTGTCTGTGAACGGCACGTTCATTCTTTTTAATTTCGTTCAATAAAGTGTCAGATTTCTAGAGACTTCCAGGCGAAAAACACACCGTTAAGTTGCCCAAAAAGAGCCTATGTCTGGCAAGTGTGAGAGCTCCAAAGTTGTAGAGGCCGATAGCGCAGACAGATTTCGCGTGTTACACCGCACTGCGCATGCGCATCAAAACAAAAAGCAACGACAGCAACAGAGCAGAAAGGAGTCGCCCTACGACCACTTACGTGAGTTTTATGATAAGGTCGGTGAGGATGGGAACAATCTGCATTTCTGTGCAAACTTTGCACAGAAATTAAATGCAGTCGACATTCCTGTGTGGCATTGACTACTAAATATTCAAGATTTTATTATTTGTTTTAGTTTTGAATACAATCCCTGCTGTTTGTAATGTTTTCATTGTATAGGTTTTTCTTTCCCCTTTTGTCATTCTCATTTAGCATCCTTACCCCTAACTTACTTCCCTTGTACACACTCTTGAGCAGCGTTCACACCGCCGTGTCCAAAGCGTCCAGTTGACATTCAAAGTCTATGTGGACGCGCGTCCTGTGTTTTTGCGGCGCAAATCCTGCATTTTGAGCGTCCGACGCAGAAAAGTTGAACAATGCCTAACTTTTCTGCTGCAGACGCGGCGCAGCAACCAATCAGAGATTACGCTCCAGTAATGTGGTACGCACTACCTGGAAGAAGACCCAAAACAAACACACAGGAGCCAGTGCAGAGACCTGAGAACAGGACTAATGTGATCATACTTCCTGGTTCTAGTCAGGACCCGAGCAGCAGCGTTCTGGATGTACTGCAGCTGTTTTACAACTCGTTTGGAGAGGCCAGTGAGCAGGCCGTTACAGTAGTCTAATCTACTGGAGAGAAATGCATGGATAAGTCTCTCTAAATCTGGTTTTGACACTATATTTTTGATTTTGCCAATGTTTTTTAGATGGTAAAAAGCTGCTGATGTTATTGATTTTTATGTGGCTGTTAAAGGTCAAGTCTGAGTCCATTATTACCCCCAGATTTCTAATTTAGTTTGTAGGTTTTAGAGCGAGACTCTGGAGGTGACCGCTAACACTTTCTCTTTGTTTCTGTGGGCCAAAAACGATTATTTCAGTCTTGTCTGAGTTCAGCTGGAGAAAGTTTGCATCCACAAACTGATCTGTTGGATGCAGTGACAGAGTGAATCTACTGGTCCATAGTCACCTGCCGACAGTGAAACATAGATCTGAGTGTCGTCTGCATAATTGTGATAGGACACATTTTCACTGCGTATCAACTGACCTAACGGCAGCATGTAGAGGTTGAACAGAAGGGGACCCTGGACTGACCCTTGGGGCACTCCACATGTCAGGGTCATGTGGTCTGAGACACAGCTACCAATTTCAACAAAGTACTTCCTGTCTTCCAGATAGGACCATAACCAGTTTAGGGCAGTGCCAGTGATGCCCACCCAGTACTCTAGTCTCTGTAAGAGGATCCCATGATCGACAGTGTCAAAAGCAGCACTCAGATCTCACAGAATTAAGACTGAGGCTTTGCCCGTGTCAGTGTTCAGGCGGATGTCATTTGTCACCTAGACAAGAGCAGTCTCAGTGCTGTGATGAGGTCTAAAACCTGACTGAAAAACATCAAATGAGTTGTTTATTAAGAGGAAATCTGTGAGCTGTTGGTAAACAACATTTTCAAGGACTTTGCCCCAAAATGGCAGATTAGAGATGGGCCGGTAATGACTCAGTACTGCGGCATCAAGACTGCTCTTCTTTAGGAGAGGCTTTATGACCGCAGTTTTCAAAGACATTGGGAATGTTCCAGATTGAAGCGACATGTTAACTATGTGAGTGAATGGTGCTAACAAACTGTTCAGCACAGACTTTAGAAATCTGGTGGGTAACACATCGAGGCAGCATGTAGTAGATGAACTCAGACTGGTGATGATCTCATGGACAGTTTTGTCAGTTACTGGTGCAAAGTGAGTTAGCTCTAAGTGTCTTGGTGGTTTTAGGGTATTTTTTTTGCATTGTGGGATTTATAGCATTTTTAATGCCCTGAACTTTGTCATTAAAGAATAATGCAAACTCATTACTCTTGGATGTGGAAATGAGTTCTAACGGCAGCTGAGCTGGAGGGTTTGTTAATCTGTTTACTGTGGCAAACACGACACGCGAGTTGTTACTGCAGCTTCCAATTATTTCAGAAAAATATCTTTCCCTAGTTCTACATAAAATTAGGTTGTACATGTTCAGCTTCTCTTTGTAAATCTGTTTTTGAACCTGGAGCTTTGACTTGCGCCATTTCCGTTCGGCCCTGCGGCACTCCCTTTTCTGTGCCCTGACCGAATCATCATTTCTCCACGGCGCCTTCTGCTTATTTTTAACCATTTTAGCCTTTATAGGGGCGATGGTGTCCAGAACATTCAAAACACTAGATGTAACAGAGTTCAACAAATCATTTATATTAGAACATGAGACATTTTCAAAGTTTATCATTTCTATAAACAGTGCACCTGTGCCATCACTTATGTGTCTCCTCTGAACAACTGCAGGACCAACCGGTGGTTTGGGAGAAACAGACAGGTCAAAGAAGACACAGAAATGATCAGACAGAGCAACATTGATAACATTAACATTTGAAATATTTACCCCCTTTGTAATTATGAGATCTAGAGTGTGTCCTTTGCTGTGGGTGGGGCCTCTCACATGCTGAGTAAGACTGAAGGTTTCAAGGACAGCATCAAGTTCTTTAGCGTTTCTGTCACAAATATTATCAACATGCACATTGAAACCACCTGTAATGACCAAATCATCAAAGTCTGTGCATACGACTGAAAGCATCTCAGTAAAATCATCAATAAAACTTTGGCAGTGCTGGGGAGGCTTGTATAAAACAATGAAGAGAATGGATGGAGACCGTTTTAGCTCCCTTTTAAAGGATACATACTCAAATGATGAAAACACCCCTAAAGACAACCTGCGGGTAATTATTTCATCTCTAAAGACAGCACAGACTCCACCCCCTTTTTTGTTTTCTCGTGTTTCAGATTCAAACTTAAAGTTGGGTGGAGCAGATTCTATCAGAACTACATTTCCTGTGTTTTTGTCAAGCCATGTTTCAGTTAAAAACATAAAATCAAGATTATAAGAAGAAATAAAATTATTAATTAAGAGAGATTTGTTACATAAGGATCTGACATTTAGCACAGCAAGTTTCAGACTAGTTTCAGTGGGACTGGGCTTTATCTTTTCAAAGGGAATATGAATCACATTTCTCAGATTGGGCCTGACTCACATTTTGTTTTCCCATCTGTGTGATGATGTAACTACATAAATAGCACTAGGGGGGGCTCTTTTTACATAGGGCCCCGGGTTGGTTTGATTTTTAATGTGACAATAAGTCCCGGCAACGCTGAGACCCAGTGCATCCTAGCTATGGGAGATACCAGGTGAAAGGCGAGGTTGGATGGGTGGTGGAGCTTTTGTAGCCAAGGAGAGTTTGGGACCAGGTGAGAGGCGAGGGGGGATGGGTGGTGGGGCTTTTGTTGGTGTAGTCGGCTTGTGCGGGGAAGAGTTGATAAGTATTGACATAGTCCTTGCTATATTGGGCGTGAGTGGAGCGATCTTAATGCCTGATTTGATCAGACTTTCAAAATGGCTGGGAAGGCCCATGGGTGAGAGTGGAGATGAGAAGGAGAATGATGAATCTTTAGTGGGAGTAGATGTTGCAGGGGGAACCCAGGGCTGGTGTGAAGGCAGGGGCGATGACAGGGATGTTGTTGGGCTTGTCACAGATGGGTCCAAGGCCTTTGAAGATTGTTCCTTTGCTGGAGGCGGTGGAGGTGAATGTGGAGCAGCTGGAGCTGAATCCTTTGCTGGTGGTGGTGGAGCAGCTGCTGATGAATCCTTTGGTGGAGCCTCAGGTTGTGGTGCTTTTGATGTTGAAACATTGGCTCGGTCTCTGGCTGATGGAGCAGGAATTCTTCTCTCATTCCTCTCTTCTCTAACTATCTGCTCAGGACCCTGTCCAGGCCCAGTCCAATGCCTCAGAGCGTGGAGCAGGTTCTCTGTCAGCACCCTCACTCCACCTCTGCATAGGTGGGGGCCATTTCTCTTAAACAGGTCCTCTCGTTTCCAGAATAGATAGAAGTTCTCAATGTAGTGTAGTCCTCTCGGGGTACACTCTATGGACAGCCATGTGTTCAGCTGAAGAAGCCGGCTAAACTTGTTTATCCTCCTGTCGATGTTTGGAAGAGGTCCACTTATGAATGTTTTGATTTCCATTTTATCAAGCACGTCGAATAACTTCAAGAAGTCTTTTTTCAAAACTTCAGTCTGTTCCCGCCGCATGTCCACTGCACCCACGTGCACAATCAGCTGTTTAGCTCCTCCATGCTTAGCCATAATATTTAGAAGGAGTGACGTTATCTCAGAAACAGTGGCGCTTGGAAAAGAATGTGTGTTTATCTTTTCATGCGTCACGTGACTTATCGCGCCGTCTCCAACCAAAATCATCTGCGTGACCTTGGCTCCTGGCACAGATCCTCCTCGCTGTATTTTGGCCACGTCATCTTTCCTTTTTTCATTTAATTCCATCTCTGAAAGTGGTAAAAATCTGTTTGTGAGCTGTATTTTAGGTGACTTCACGTTATCTTTGTATCGTTTAGGCTTTGCCCCAAGTTTGTTCCAAGAAACAGCCTGGTCTTTCTGGTTTTTAGACAGTTTTGGAAACGACACAGAGTCACTGCGGTTTAGGTTGAAAGTAGCAGTTTTTCTTGTAAAAAGTGTGCTCTTCTTACCGTCGGTTGACACAGGAATGGTATCGTGAAGAACTTTTTTAGATTCCAAAACAAATATCTTGTTGATATTTCCGACAGCGTTCACAGTCTTTCTCCCTTCTTCTCCCAGACATGTCGCTGGCGTCAGATATGTCGTTAAAACTGGAAAAATGTTCTTAAAATCCTTGGTTTACTTGAAAAAGTCTAAAACAAAAATGTTTGGAAGACAAAAACTGATTAAAAAGCAAAATAAAAAAGGAAAGCAGCGATAGCAAGCAGAGCGAGCAAAAAAGCGTGTGCACTCTTCGGAAGCAGGAAATGAACTTCTGCAGGACACAGCTGTCCGTGTCATGTCTGAAGTCTGCAGTGTAGAGGGTGAAGAGAAAGGGTGCGAGGACGGTGCCCTGGGGCGCCCCCACACTGCAGGTCCGAGTGTCAAACACACAGTTCCGGGCTCTCACAAACTGGGGTCGGTCTGTGAGGTAGTCCAGGATCCACTCTGCCAGGTCATACTCCACACCAGCCGTCTCCAGCTTGTCCCTCAGGAGCATCAGTTGGATGGTGTTGAAGGCGCTGGAGAGATCGAAGAACAGGATCCTCACAGAGCTGCCCGGCTTCTCCAGGTGAGAGAGAGAGCGGTGCAGCAGGGAGATGACGGCGTCCTCCACTCCGATGCCAGGCCGATATGCAAACTGCAGCGGGTCCATGGCTGAGCTCACGGTGGAGCGGAGGTGGTCCAGGACCAGCCGCTCCAGTGTCTTCATCAGGTGGGACGTGAGAGCCACCGGCCTAAAGCTGTTGAGGTATTTGGCGTGCGGTGTCTTGGGCACAGGTACCAGACAGGAGGTCTTCCAGACCTGTGGTACCACCCTCAGCTTCAGGCTCATGTTGAAGACAGGCTCCATAACTCCACACAGTTCATCTGCGCAGGACTTAAGGAGCCTGGAGCTGATGCCGTCAGGTCAGCTGGAGTTCTGAATCGGGGCCGAGCGCTCTTTTAAGATCAGACTGAGGGTGGTAAATGTAACAGTTATACTTCTAGTATATATTGTACTTACTCAAATGCAGCTTTATAATTTAACTTTGTTAATTTGGTTTTCTCTTCCTTTAAAATGTACATTTCAACATGTTCCTTTTATGGACGTTCAATAAATGTAATGAAATATTTCATCTATATATTGCAGTTCATTACCTAAACAGTCCATTTGGAAAGTTTACTATAATCAAACATATGTTCTCTTTAAAGATAATGAATCAGGACGGTTGCTTAGCTGCGAGCCACATTCAGAATTCTGATAATTGTCTTGTCTGTGGATATATAAAAAGGAATAATAAAGTAGAAGTAGTCGAGGTTTATTCGTTAATTCATTTTACAGCTTAATGTACATAACCATAAAGACAAATGTGACAAACTGTTAAACAGCAATAAATTAAACTATACACAATAAATACATTACAGTTTTTTACGATTGAATAAACACAATTTTGATGGTTTTGTTTTATTTAGCAAAACCCTACACACAATTAGCACAACCACAAACCCAATTATCAAAACACCTTAGCTCCTTTGCAAAATGAAACACTCTTGTAAAAACTCTACACTAATTGATCAAAACCATATTTTTTTACCATATGAAACACACACGTTGCATATGACTTAACTATGTTTGCACAAGTTACACACTGCTGTGGAA
Organism: Eucyclogobius newberryi; assembly: GCF_026437365.1. Taxonomy (NCBI): domain Eukaryota; kingdom Metazoa; phylum Chordata; class Actinopteri; order Gobiiformes; family Gobiidae; genus Eucyclogobius; species Eucyclogobius newberryi. The sequence goes on along the minus strand of NW_027316056.1, from coordinate 20,889,499 downwards.
AACCTTAAACACTTTCGGCTAATCCTGCTTCTAAGTGCACAGAGTCGTATGGGTGACGTACACCATGAATTTGCAAAACATGGCTCGGATTTGCACAACTGGAAACACAATGTCTGCTCACACTTTGTGCAAAACAACACACAGTGAACACTACACACACTTGTATGCATGACTGTAGACACCACACAGGACACAAGACTGATGCTGTTGACTGTGTCATTTATTTTTTTCCATATACTCGAAAAATTATAAAACATCAACATTTTCAAACTGCAGAAAAAAGAAAAAAGGCTAACATTTTGGTGTACAGTGATCCCTCGTTTATCGCGGGGGTTACGTTCCAAGAAGAACCCGCGGGAGTCGAAATCCGCGAAGTAGAAACCTTTATTTTTTGACAGTTATTATACAATGAAATACTCCATAAAACATTGAAAGCAAGGAACAAAACCTTTTTACAGGCCCAAGCATTTGTTTAACAAATAAAAGTACTGTATTAACATTTGTACTGTACTCTCACCGCTCTCTCCCTCACCGTCCTCGCAAACTTTAATTTGGCAAGCGGTTTTACGTACGTGTACATATTAATCCATAACGTTAGTGACACACAGGTAGAGAAGACGCGGAGAGACTGTTTAGCCAATCAGAATGCAGAACACAATGCATGATGAAAATCCGCGAAGCAGCGAGACCGCAAAAAGTGAACCGCGATATAGCCAGGGACCACTGTAATGTTAAATAATCCTGTTACCTGGCTCATGCCAAATTGATTTGTAACAAATATTATCATCTCCTCCTTGAACCGACACCTTAACGTGGTGGAGGGGTTTGAGTGCCCGAATGATCCCGGGAGCTATGTTGTCGGGGGCTTCATGCCCCTGGTAGGGTCTCCCAAGGCAAACAGGTCCTAGGTGACGGGTCAGACAAAGATCGGTTCAGAAGCCTCTTATGACGACGACACAATCAAGGCAGTTCACGTCGCCCGGATCGGCGTCACCGGGGCCCCATCCTGGAGCCAGGCCTGGGATGGGTGCTCCATGGCGAGCGCCTGGTGGCCGGGTCTTACCCCACGGGGCCCGGCCGGGCACAGCCCGAAAGAGCGACGTGGGGCCGCCCTCCCGTGGGCCCACCACCCGCAGGAGGATCCATAAGGGGCCGGTGCAGAGAGATCTGGGCGGCAGTCGACGGCAGGGGCCTCGGCGACCAGATCTCCAGACAAAGAGACTAACTCTGGGGACATGGAATGTCACCTCGCTGGGGGGGAAAGAGCCTGAGCTTGTGCGGGAGGTTGAGCGATACCGACTAGATATAGTCGGCCTCACCTCCACGCACAGTTTGGGCTCTGGAACCCATCTCCTCGAGAGGGGCTGGACGCTCCACTTCTCTGGTGTTGCCCGCGGGGAGAGGCGGCGGGCTGGTGTGGGCTTGCTGATAGCCCCTCAGCTCAGCCGCCACGTGTTGGAGTTTACCCCGGTGAACGAGAGGGTCGCGTCCCTCCGCCTTCGGGTGGGGGACAGGTCTCTCACTGTTGTGGCGGCCTACGGGCCGAACAGCAGTGCAGAGTACCCGGCCTTCTTGGAGTCCTTGGGAGGGGTACTGGACAGTGCACCGACCGGGGACTCCGTTGTTCTACTGGGGGACTTCAACGCCCACGTGGGCAATGACAGTGACACCTGGAGAGGGGTGATCGGGAAGAACGGCTTCCCCGATCTGAACCCGAGCGGTGTTCAGTTATTGGACTTCTGTGCTAGCCACGGATTGTCCATAACGAACACCATGTTCAAGCACAAGGGTGTCCATCAGTGCACGTGGCACCAGGACACCCTAGGCCGGAGGTCAATGATCGACTTAGTTGTCGTGTCATCAGACCTCCGGCCGCGTGTCTTGGACACTCGGGTGAAGAGAGGGGCAGAGTTGTCAACCGATCACCACCTGGTGGTGAGTTGGATCCGCTGGCGGAGGAGGAAGCCGGACAGACTTGGCAGACCCAAGCGCATTGTGAGGGTCTGTTGGGAACGTCTAGTGGAGCCCTCTGTCAGTAGGGTATTCAACTCGCACCTCCGGGAGAGCTTCTCCCATGTCCCGGGGGAGGCTGGGGACATTGAGTCCGAGTGGACCATGTTCTCCGCCTCCATTGTTGATGCGGCTGCTCGGAGCTGTGGTCGCAAGGTCTCCGGTGCCTGTCGTGGCGGCAACCCCCGAACCCGGTGGTGGACACCGGAAGTAAGGGATGCCGTCAGACTAAAGAAGGAGGCCTATCAGGCCACTCTGGCTTGTAGGTCTCCGGAGGTCATCGACGGGTATCGGCAGGCCAAGCGAGCCGCGGCTCGTGCTGTCGCAGAGGCAAAAACCCGGGCCTGGGAGGAGTTCGGGGAGGCCATGGAGGAGGACTATCGGTCGGCACCAAAGAAATTCTGGCAAACCGTCCGGCGCCTCAGGAAGGGGAAGCAGTGTCTCACAAACACCGTTTACGGTGCGGGTGGAGGCCTGCTGACCTCGACTGGGGATGTCGTCGGACGGTGGAAGGAATACTTTGAGGATCTCCTTAATCCCTCAGTCACGTCTTCTGAAGAGGAAGTAGAGACCGGGGACTCGGAGGCTGGCTCATCCATCACCCAAGCTGAAGTCACTGAGGTTGTCCGCAAACTCCTCGGTGGCAGGGCTCCGGGGGTGGATGAGATCCGCCCTGAGTACCTAAAGTATCTGGATGTTGTAGGACTGTCTTGGTTGACACGTCTCTGCAACATCGCGTGGCGTTCGGGGACCGTGCCTCTGGACTGGCAGACCGGGGTGGTGGTCCCTCTGTTCAAGAAGGGGGACCGGAGGGTGTGTTCCAACTACAGAGGGATCACACTCCTCAGCCTCCCGGGTAAGGTCTATTCCAAGGTACTGGAGAGGAGAATCCGACCGATAGTCGAACCTCGGATTCAGGAGGAGCAGAGTGGTTTTCGTCCCGGTCGTGGAACACTGGACCAGCTCTATACCCTCCATCGGGTGCTCGAGGGTTCATGGGAGTTTGCCCAACCAGTCCACATGTGCTTTGTGGATCTGGAGAAGGCTTTTGACCGTGTCCCTCGGGGTGTCCTTTGGGGGGTGCTCCGGGAGTACGGGGTCCGGGGCCCTTTGCTCAGGGCTGTCCGGTCCCTGTATGACCGGAGCAGGAGCTGTGTTCGCATTGCCGGCAGTAAGTCAGACCTGTTCCCAGTGCATGTTGGACTCCGCCAGGGCTGCCCTTTGTCACCGGTTCTGTTCATAATTTTTATGGACAGAATTTCTAGGCGCAGTCAGGGGTCGGAGGGGGTCCGGTTTGGGGACCACAGGATCTCATCTCTGCTGTTTGCAGACGATGTTGTCCTGATGGCTCCATCAAACCCGGACCTGCAACATGCACTGGGACGGTTTGCAGCCGAGTGTGAAGCGGCTGGGATGAGAATCAGCACCTCCAAATCCGAGGCCATGGTTCTCGACCGGAAAAAGGTGGCTTGCCCTCTCCAGGTGGGTGGGGTGTCCTTGCCCCAAGTGGAGGAGTTCAAGTATCTCGGGGTCTTGTTCACGAGTGAGGGAAGGATGGAGCGTGAGATCGACAGGCGGATCGGTGCAGCGGCTGCAGTGATGCAGTCGCTGCATCGGACCGTTGTGGTAAAGAGGGAGCTGAGCCGAAAGGCAAAGCTCTCTATTTACCGGTCGGTCTACGTTCCTACCCTCACCTATGGTCATGAGCTTTGGGTAGTGACCGAAAGAACAAGATCGCGGATACAAGCGGTCGAAATGAGTTTCCTCCGCCGGGTGGCTGGGCGCTCCCTTAGAGATAAGGTGAGGAGCTCGGCCACACGGGGGGAGCTCGGAGTAGAGCCGCTGCTCCTCCACGTCGAGAGGAGCCAGCTGAGGTGGCTCGGGCATCTGTTCCGGATGCCTCCTGGGCGCCTCCCTCGGGAGGTGTTTCAGGCATGTCCCACCGGGAAGAGGCCCCGGGGAAGACCCAGGACACGCTGGAGAGACTATGTCTCTCGGCTGGCCTGGGAACGCCTCGGGATCCCCCCGGAGGAGTTAGAGGAAGTGTCTGGGGAGAAGGAAGTCTGGGAGTCCCTGCTCAGACTGCTGCCCCCGCGACCCGGCCCCGGATAAAGCGGCAGAAGATGGATGGATGGATGGATTATCATTATGTCATGTGTGGTCTAACTTGTCATATAACTTTAAATGCTTATTTAGTGGGGAAAATAATGAGACAATGTCATTGAAGTTGCATGATGCTCAACTAAAGTTGTTGTTGATTCAACAAATAATTGATGATCAAAAATAACATGCTTCAAACAATCCTTTTATTCGTTTTGTCTACCTGACTTTGCAGTTTCCGTTTAACCTTATTAGTCTGTGCGAGACTGCTGGGCGTGTTTTCTACTCTCTCATTGGACACTAACTCCAGAGGAGGCGCAGCTAAACATGAACTTGCTTATAATCGGTTGGAATCAGGAACATAGTTCCCCTTTGCTTTCTGTGAATTATTGATGTATAACAGTTTGTTTGTCTCTTGAACTCGCATAATTAAGAAAAAATGCCTTTAAAGTTTGAGTTGTGTCCGGGGAGGATGATCGGAGGTTCTCATCCGTGCTTTATTATTGCAGAGATTGGACAAAATCACCAAGGAGACATTGAAATAGCGAAGAAGATGATCAAAATGGCAAAGGTAATATTGTGTTCAATTGTTAAAAATCATCTTTTTGTCTTCCAAAAATTTTCCTTAAAACATTCCAGAGAAGAACAACAAACCCATAGCTCTGGGGCCAGACTTAAAAGCGGTCTAATGTTCTGCTAGTAGGAAGCTTTATACTCCAGTAGGAGCAGTCTCACTTTGGTGCACCTGCCTGTATTTGTGGCATATAATGTGGCCGAGACGGAGGGTCTAAGGACAGAGGACTCTGGAACATGGTCCCTCGCCATGGACATAGAGTAATCTGTTTTTCACTGTCGCCCTCAGAGGCAGTTGTGATTTTGGCCATTACAAAAATACATTAAATTGAATTGAAAATTTGACGAAAATTGGGGTTTGGTCATAAATATGAAGTGCCTAATTTTATCTTGCTTTCTGCGCAGATTTTTCTAAATTCAATAAAGAATGTGCATGTTTGTGTCGGAGATATTCAGGTTATTAAATAAGAAGAGTCCGGTGCACCTGGAGCCACAGCGCAGGACAGCAGTGTTTTCAGTGGTGAGCCTGGGGCGGTGAGGTCAGCCGAGAACCAGGAGCCCCGGTGGCGGTCAGTCCCGTATGGGTCCCCTCGGCCTTCTTTGATAGTAGACTGTAGAAGGAACTCATTCTACAGTCTATGGAGCCTCAAAACTTTGAGGTCTAACAAGACATTTATTCTGTTTGGCATAAGCAGAGGAAGCAGTCACTTACAAACGGGCAGGTTTTTACCCCTTATGCCTATTTTTCCTCAAACGCCTGAAAAAATAACCCCCAATTATAGCCGAAGCTGTTTGGAACATAAAAAACAATAGGCTGGAACCTTTGTGACGCTGTGTCTGTTTTACTCTCATGACAAGTAAAACCAGCTTTAGACTGAAAAATTCAGATTCCACCTTGGTTTTCTTTGTTAAATATATGAACGAGTGGTGGCTGCCCACGAGTCCGGAGGTTCACTAGTCCGAAAATTCCGAAATTTTAAGGTTCACGGGTCCGAAATTTCCCCGAATTGAAGGCATAGAACGGAGGATTCTGTTCACGCATCTTTCTTAGGATCAAATGAGGGCATAAAGCAGAGGATTCGAGATGTTCCCTGGTTATTTTTATATACACAGTACAACTTGCGGTGCCACCTGTGAGCAGCTGGTGCACTAAATGTTGTGACGAGCCCCAGCGCATGTCTTCATGCTTCGTGCACATTTTACAGACTGACTACATCCCGATGCCGTCCGTGCGCCTTCACTTTAGCCCTATGAGGAACCTTCGGACTAGTGAACCTTTAAAACCTTCGGACTTGTGAACCTTCGGACTAGCGAACCTTTAAATAATAACAACAGCAATAACAGTCTAAGGAATAAAGTCTGGCGGTAATGCAACACTCGGATGCCAACCGCCATAAAACAACAACAACAACAACCTTCGGACTTGTGAACCTTCGGACTAGTGAACCTTCGGACTAGTGAACGTTTAAAACCTTTGGACTTGTGAACCTTCGGACTAGTGAACCTTTAAAACCTTCGGACTAGTGAACCTTCGGACTTGTGTACCTTCGGACTAGTGAACCTTTAAAACCTTCGGACTAGTGAACCTTCGGACTAGTGAACCTTTAAAACCTTCGGACTGGTGAACCTTCGGACTTGTGAACCTTCGGACTAGTGAACCTTCGGACTAGTGAACCTTCGGACTAGTGAACCTTCGGACTAGTGAACGTTTAAAACCTTCGGACTAGTGAACCTTCGGACTTGTGTACCTTCGGACTAGTGAACCTTCGGACTAGTGAACCTTTAAAACCTTCGGACTTGTGTACCTTCGGACTAGTGAACCTTTAAAACCTTCGGACTTGTGAACCTTCGGACTAGTGAACCTTCGGACTAGTGAACCTTCGGACTAGTGAACGTTTAAAACCTTCGGACTAGTGAACCTTCGGACTTGTGTACCTTCGGACTAGTGAACCTTCGGACTAGTGAACCTTTAAAACCTTCGGACTTGTGTACCTTCGGACTAGTGAACCTTTAAAACCTTCGGACTTGTGAACCTTTAAAACCTTCGGACTAGTGAACCTTCGGACTAGTGAACCTTCGGACTAGTGAACCTTCGGACTAGTGAACCTTCGGACTAGTGAACCTTTAAAACCTTCGGACTTGTGAACCTTCGGACTAGCGAACCTTCGGACTCGTGGGGGATAACCGAACGAGTATAGTTGGTTTCTGGAGGGATCGGCGGATTGACACTAAAATTTGCATTTGTTGGGGTTTGAAAATTCTTTTTTAAAAGCTTAAGGTAAAGTTACCAAAAATGAGATTTAAGGACTTGTAATAAAGCAAAGATATCCAAGCGGAATCCATATAAAAGTCCTATTGATTTTACAGTTACAGCTTTGTTTAAGTAAAACATATCAGTTTGAGAGTTCCCTTTTATCAAATGTGGACAAAATAAAATTAATATAGTGAATGAAGGGTGAGCTCACTGCGCAGTAATGCAAATCAAACTATCCTCCTACGAATGCCCCCGGCCGTCCCTCTTAATCATGGCCCCAGTTCAGAGAAGAAAACCCACAAAATAGAACCGGAGTCCTATTCCATTATTCCTAGCTGCGGTATTCAGGCGACCGGGCCTGCTTTGAACACTCTAATTTTTTCAAAGTAAACGCTTCGGACCCCGCGGGACACTCAGCTAAGAGCATCGAGGGGGCGCCGAGAGGCAGGGGCTGGGACAGACGGTGGCTCGCCTCGCGGCGGACCGTCAGCTCGATCCCGAGATCCAACTACGAGCTTTTTAACTGCAGCAACTTTAAGATACGCTATTGGAGCTGGAATTACCGCGGCTGCTGGCACCAGACTTGCCCTCCAATTGATCCTCGTTAAAGGATTTAAATTGTACTCATTCCAATTACAGGGCCTCGAAAGAGTCCTGTATTGTTATTTTTCGTCACTACCTCCCCGAGTCGGGAGTGGGTAATTTGCGCGCCTGCTGCCTTCCTTGGATGTGGTAGCCGTTTTTCAGGCTCCCTCTCCGGAATCGAACCCTGATTCCCCGTTACCCGTGGTCACCATGGTAGGCACAGAAAGTACCATCGAAAGTTGATAGGGCAGACATTCGAATGAGACGTCGCCGCCACGAGGGCCAGCGATCGGTTCGAGGTTATCTAGAGTCACCAAAGCGAGCGGGGAGCCCCGAGGGGCAACCCCGCATGGGTTTTGGGTCTGATAAATGCACGCATCCCCGGAGGTCAGCGCTCGTTTGCATGTATTAGCTCTAGAATTGCCACAGTTATCCAAGTAACGGTAGAGCGATCAAAGGAACCATAACTGATTTAATGAGCCATTCGCAGTTTCACTGTACCGGCCGTGTGTACTTAGACTTGCATGGCTTAATCTTTGAGACAAGCATATGCTACTGGCAGGATCAACCAGGTAGCCTTCGGTGGCGCGCCGCGGAGGGGGGCCCCCGGAGGAGCCCCGCTTCCAGACCGGCGGCCGGCCGTCCACCAACCCCCCCGGGGTGTGGGGGGGGGGGGGGGGGGGGGGGGGGGGGGCGTGGGGTGACGGGCGCCTGCCTGCACCGGCAGGGCGCCCGGAGGCTCTTTGCGTTCAGCCGAGCTCCCCGGGCTGGGGGGGAGTCTCTAAGGAGAAGGGTTCGAGAAAACGTGTCTGGGGGGGCGGGAGGGGCGGGCACCGGAGCCCGCCAAACCTTCCATCCCGGGCGGTGGGACCTCCGTGAGAGAGCACCTGGGTGAGACGGGGCGTCTCGGCCTCGCTTCCAACGTGTCCGGCGTGAGGTGAGCCGGAGCAAACCACAGCCGCAGAATGTAAACAAACCCGCAGTGCGCAGGAGCCTTCGAAGCTGGATAAAACCAGAACGGGGCCCTACGATGGCGGGTCATGTGTGCCCGTCGACCAAGCTCCTTGTCCGGTATACATAGAACCATGTTTTGTACCAATTTCAATCGCCAAAAACGTCGTTTCCAAAAACCGCCCTCCCCTCCCTTGCAGCGTTACCGTTTTGCACTTTCCGCCTGAGAGCAGCGTCAAAAAGTTCGCCTGAGCAGCGTGATTTAGCCCGGGACTCCCGGGCTGAACGCTTATTTCCGTCGGCGGAAAAACGACTAAGTCTTTTCGGGTATAGTGTACTATTTCGGTTTTTGCACTAAGTCCCTCAGGGGTATAGTGTACTATACTATGATGGTCAGATCACCTCCAGGCCCCAGGGGAGTGCTTTTCTGGGGTCAAACAGTGCACTGATGATGGGGGATTATTTCATTTTGCTCATTTTGGTGTTTTTTCACATTTTAACCCATTTTCACCCCTTTTGCTCACAACTTCGTACTACGGCCCGGAAAAACGACAGAGTCGATGGGTATAGTGTACTATTGCCGAAAAATGACAGAGTCTTTTCGGGTATAGTGTACTATTTCGGTTTTTACTCTAAGTCCCTCAGGGGCATAGTGTACTATACTATGATGGTCAGATCACCTCCAGGCCCCAGGGGAGTGCTTTTCTGGGGTCAAACAGTGCACTGATGATGCATCACGGACTACATCAACTTCTGTTTTGAGAACATTGTTCCCTCCCGGACGGTGCGGTGTTTTCCAAACAACAAGCCATGGATTAACCGTGAACTGAAGGCTCTGCTGAAGGAGAAGAAGAGAGCCTTCAGGTCAGGGAACAAGGAGGAGCTGAGGACTGTGCAGAAGGAGCTGAGGAGGAAGATCAGGCAGGCTGAGGCCGGCTACAAGAGGAGGATGGAGGAGCAGCTGCAGCAAAAGAACATTCAGGGAGTGTGGAGGAGCCTGAAAACCATCTCGGGCTTCAAAATCCCCCCTGCCCAGACAGAGGGGGATCTACAGTGGGTGAATGATTTAAATGCTCACTTCTTGAGGTTTGATCGGTCACCCGCCCCTCCCCCTGCACAGCTGCATGCTCCCTCTTCCACAGCTGGACAATGCCCTGCATCTGTTCCTCTTCGCTTATCTGCCCCGGACCATCAGCTCCCCACTTCGCCTGGACTCACCCATCCCCCCAGCACACGGTCCCCCTGCCAACCACTGACTGTCACAGCAGCACAGGTGAGGAGTGAGCTGAAGAGGATTAAAGTGAGGAAGGCAGCAGGACCTGATGGCATCAGCCCCAGGCTCCTTAAGTCCTGCGCAGATGAACTGTGTGGAGTTATGGAGCATGTCTTCAACATGAGCCTGAAGCTGAGGGTGGTACCACAGGTCTGGAAGACCTCCTGTCTGGTACCTGTGCCTAAGACACCGTGCCCCAAAGACCTCAACAGCTTCAGGCCAGTGGCTCTCACGTCCCACCTGATGAAGACACTGGAGCGGCTAGTCCTGGACCACCTCCGCTCCACCGTGAGCTCAGCCATGGACCCGCTGCAGTTTGCATATCGGTCTGGCATCGGAGTGGAGGACGCCGTCATCTCCCTGCTGCACCGCTCTCTCTCTCGCCTGGAAAAGCCTGGCAGCTCTGTGAGGATTCTGTTCTTCGATCTTTCCAGCGCCTTCAACACCATCCAGCCGCTGCTCCTGAGGGACAAGCTGGAGACGGCTGGTGTGGAGTATGACCTGGCAGAGTGGATCCTGGACTACCTCACAGACCGACCCCAGTTTGTGAGAGCACGGGACTGTGTGTCTGACACTCGGACCTGCAGTGTGCGGGCGCCCCAGGGCACTGTCCTCGCGCCCTTTCTCTTCACCCTTTACACTGCAGACTTCAGACATGACACGGACAGCTGTGTCCTGCAGAAGTTCTCTGACGACTCTGCCATCATCGGACTCATCACGGACGACGATGACGCGGAGTACAGAGGACTGGCGCAGGACTTTGTGGACTGGTGTCAGCGGAACCACCTCCTCATCAACGCGGGGAAGACCAAGGAGATGGTGGTGGATTTCCGCAGACGCCACCCCACTGCCCCCTCACCAGTGAACATCCAGGGACGGGATATTGAGAGAGTGGACTCATACAAGTACCTGGGTGTTCATCTGAACCACAAACTGGACTGGACTCATAACACAGACACACTGTACAGGAAGAGCCAGAGTCGGCTCTACCTCCAGAGGAGACTCAGGTCTTTTGGAGTGACAGGGCCACTCCTGAAGACCTTCTACGACTCTGTGGTGGCATCAACCCTCCTGTACGGTGTGGCCTGCTGGAGCAGCAGCATCACAGAGAGGGAGAGGAAGAGGCTGGACAGAGTCATCAAGAAGTCCAGCTCCGTCCTGGGCTGTGCTCTGGACTCGGTGCAGGAGGTGGGGGACAGGAGGGTCCTGGCTAGATTCACATCTATGCTGGACCATGAGTGTCACCCCCTGCAGGACACTCTCTCCGCTCTGGAGAGCAGCTTCAGTGAGAGACTGATCCACCCTCGCTGTGTGAAGGAAAGGTTCCGTAGGTCTTTCCTTCCTGCTGCTGTCAGACTTTATAACAAAAACTGTTAGTACTGAACACTCGCAATACTGACCTAACCTAATACTGATGTGCAATTCTGTCGTATGTGCAATTACTGTGAAATTCATGTGCAATCTATGTGCTGTCGTGACACATATTCATGTGCAATTACTGTCGGGATCACATGCAATGGTATTTATTTATTTATTTATTTGTCTATGGGAGTTTTTATTTATTTATAGGAGATCTTCTACTGAAAGTGTTTTTCAGACTTCCTATAAGTGATCTGTTCTTCTGTATCTACCTGCGTTGCACCAATGAAATTTCCCCATGTGGGACAATAAAGGAATATCTTATACAAGTCCTATAACATACACTTCATATGTTTTAGATTATACAAGTCCTATAACATACACTTCATATGTTTTAGATTATACAAGTCATAGAACATACACTTCGCATGTTTGTCCTGAAGCTGCTGGAAAACTGTTTTACAGACACATGTGACACAGCAGTGTCTCTTTTGTAGAACAATTATTATTTAGTTTTTTTGGTCATAACAAAACTAACAGACATTTTATAAATTCAAAGTACTGATTCTACTCACTGTTTACTTTTAGTCGAGGCACAAGTTATTATTAAAATACCTTTTGCTTTGGAGTCGTCAGGAGTTTACTTGAGATGACTCTGTGTCTGCAGTGACCTGTAGTGACCTGTAGTGACCTGTAGTGACCTGTAGTGACCTGTAGAGCTCTGGTCAAATCAAATCAAATCAAATCAAATCAATTTATTTTTGTAAGGCCCAAAATCACAACAACAGTTGCCTCTGAGGGCCACAGGGAGAAATGAATCAACAATGTCTGTGGTGGCGATGGAGTCAGACAATGTCTGTGGTGGCGATGAAGTCAGACAATGTCTGTGGTGGCGAGGGACGATGTCCCAGGGTCCTCTGTCCTTAGACTCTCCTTCTCGGCCAGGAAAAACTACAAAAAAAACCTCTTTGGGAAAAAAGCGTAGAAACCTGGAGGAGTTCCAGTGAAGGAGAGATCCGACTCTCACAGACGGACAGACGGACACGAGGAGACTGGAGCTGGACCCACTCTTCAGGCAGAAGAGGGACCGTCTGAGTCGAGCTGGACCCACTCTTCAGGCAGATGAGGGACCGTCTGAGTCGAGCTGGACCCACTCTTCAGGCAGAAGAGGGACCGTCTGAGTCGAGCTGGACCCACTCTTCAGGCAGAAGAGGGACCGACTGAGTCGAGCTGGACCCACTCTTCAGGCAGAAGAGGGACCGACTGCAGAAGAGGGACCGACTGGTCAGCACAGACAGAGAGCAAACTCACTGGTCAGGACGCTTAGCTCTGCTCTGGATGGCTGCTTCACTCTGAAGAAGATGAGAAAAATAATCATTAGAACATCGATATATCATGTTGTAAAAACTGGAATGTTATTGACACAATTACATTTTGCTCCAAAAGTTATTACTTATACATAAGTTTAAACCTTAGAAGTTAGAACATAACTGACATGTTTTCTAAATCTCTGCACATATTCCATGGAGGTAAATCCATGACATTCCTATAGAAAACAAGCGTGTGCTTTAATGTTTAAACACAGCACACTTCATTATGAAATTGGTAATAAAACCTCAAATGTCGTCTTATCAGCCCTGTGAGACACGACTGTCACTTTTAAACACCTTTACATAAATATATGTGTCAGATATTACCCATTTCAGCAGGTTATATTTGAATTGTTGGTAGTTTTTGATTGCACATAATACAAACATCACTTTATTTCCCCTTCTTTCTCTAGTTTCCTTTGGTCTGTGCTTAACCTTTTGTATCTTATAACGTTTTGTAGGAGAAATAATGAGTTATTTATTTGCAGAAGTCATGAGCCATCACGGCGTGTTGTTCCAATGCATCTTTGTGTAGCTAAACGTTAACTTACGTTAGCTTGTGTTAGCTTTTGTTAGCTCGTGTTAACTTGTGTTAACTGTGTAATCGTTGAGTTACACTTCATATGGAACGATGTGTGAAACGTGAGGAATGACATACAAACACAACTTACGTGTATTGTTGGATCTCGTCTTGTCGTTTTTCTGCTTGTGTTTAGTTTCCGTCACATGTTCTTCTGAGGCTCGTTCTTGAGGGTTACGTGCGCGCTCGGTGCGCGTACACCGTTCTCTTGGAGGTTAAAAATGTATTTTTTAAGTATTTTAAAAACAGTCATAGAGTGAAATTCCTTCTATTTTATTTTTAGACTAAAAATAATTTAGCATTTTCGGTAATTTTAGAGGCCGAACTCTGGAAATGGTCCGACCAAGAGGCTGCATTCTGCGAGGTGGCCACTACTCAATTTGGAGCCAGAGGCAGAGGGGGCGTACCCTATCCAGATAATAATACATCCATGACAGTTTACTGTTTACAAGTGAAAATTTGCATGCTGCGTGCTGGTCGACAAAGTTTGTGTGCTTGGCTCTGATTGGCTGCCGAGTCGTGGTCCAGAGAATGCTAAAGCTCCACTCCCATTGCCTGACCTGCCAGCCCCGCCCACATTCTGTTCGAATACGTCTCGGTCTGTAATCGGACCATTGGGGGGCGTCAAAAACAACTTTCCAGCATTTACCGGGCCAACCACCGCCGCTAATTTGTGTCACGTGTCTCTCAAATGGGGAAGACTTTGTGTTACGTGTCTCTCAAACGCGAAAGACTTTGTGTCACGTGTCTCTCAAATGGGGAAGACTTTGTGTCACGTGTCTCTCAAACGCGGAAGACTTTGTGTTATGTGTCTCTCAAACGCGGAAGACTTTGTGTCACGTGTCTCTCAAACGCGAAAGACTTTGTGTCACGTGTCTCTCAAATGGGGAAGACTTTGTGTTATGTGTCTCTCAAACGCGGAAGACTTTGTGTCACGTGTCTCTCAAACGCGGAAGACTTTGTGTCACGTGTCTCTCAAACGCAGAAGACTTTGTGTCACGTGTCTCTCAAATAGGGAAGACTTTGTGTTATGTGTCTCTCAAACGCGGAAGACTTTGTGTCACGTGTCTCTCAAATGGGGAAGACTTTGTGTCACGTGTCTCTCAAACGCGGAAGACTTTGTGTCACGTGTCTCTCAAATGCAGAAGACTTTGTGTCACGTGTCTCTCAAATGGGGAAGACTTTGTGTCACGTGTCTGTCAAATGCGGAAGACTTTGTGTCACGTGTCTCTCAAACGCGGAAGACTTTGTGTTACGTGTCTCTCAAATGGGGAAGACTTTGTGTCACGTGTCTCTCAAATGGGGAAGACTTTGTGTCACGTGTCTCTCAAATGCGGAAGACTTTGTGTCACGTGTCTCTCAAACGCGGAAGACTTTGTGTCACGTGTCTCTCAAATGGGGAAGACTTTGTGTCACGTGTCCGCATTTGAGTGACACGTGACACAAAGTCTTCCGCGTTTGAGAGACACGTGACACAAATTAGCGGCGGTGGTTGGACCGGTAAATACTGGAACGTTTTTTTTGACGCCCCCCAATGGTCCGATTCCAGACCGAGACGCATTCGAACAGAATGTGGGCGGGGCTGGCGGGTCAGGCAATCAGATTTACAGAGTTTAGTGCGTTGATTGTTGACTCAGCAGAAGTCGGCAACGTTTCTCAACGGCAACGTGTTATTTTTATCCTTTCCTCGTAATCCACTATGTTTGGACAATGCATTTGACTGATTGGTTAATCCTCAGGTTTTGTAAAGTAGTCTGTCAAAACGTGTTGGGAATGGCTGGTCAGGCAACCACTTCCATGTGGAGAGAGGCGCAGGAGGCTCGGGAGCCGTGGGTTTGCCAGGCCTGAACTATGGGATAAAAATAACAATAAATAGGCAAAATATGTACCTTAATGTAGAGTTGCGTTTAAATTTGTAGTGCAGAAAGTGAACAGTGCAGTGAGTGATTAAATTATGGTTAAAGTGACAGTGTTTATGAAGTGTTCATGAGTCCAACGGCAGAGGGAAAGAAACTGTTCTTGTGACGGGAGGTTCTGGTCCGGATGGACCGTGGCCTCCTGCCTGAGGGGAGTGGCCTCCTGCCTGAGGGGAGTGGCCTCCTGCCTGAGGGGAGCGGCTCAAATAGTCCATGTCCAGGGTGAGAAGGGTCGGAGACTTGGTAGACATTTGTCCGCAGTTAAATACTGAAAAAAATGTATCCTTATTGTTACCCCTGATAAAAATACGAACAGCGTCCTTAAGGCAGTGGAATATGTTGGTTCCCTAGCATCAAATGTCATTGTGTAATCTCCCCATCACAAAGGAATTTGATTTGTTTTTCACAGTGGCCTTCAGGGCTATCTATTGTTGTGATTTTGGGCGTTACAAAAATATATTAAATTGAATTGAAAAGAATCTTTTTCATCGAGCACACACAAGACGCACCCTGATGTGTAGCCACATTTCTGCATCCGTGTGAAAAAAACGCCTCCATGCACGATCCCCGCCACAACAAGACACAGATTTCATAAACCAACTCCCAGTCAAAATGTAAAAAGACATTAACGTTAATTACTTGAAACCAACAACTCCTTTTTATCCTCAGTGTTGTGTCTACTATGTCATGAGCATAATTCAACATCGTCTTCTTGTTCCTCTCACGTTTTGCTTTTAAAATCTGTTCCATATGTCATATTTGTATCCGTCTTGTTTTGCCTTTGTCATTCAGAACCGCACCGCACTGTACTTCACGTTTGTCTTTGATTTCAATTAAAATAAAAAGTGCCGTCAGCTGCAGCGAAAAAGGCAGTAACAAAGAAATGGAAGACTGGAACTGGGCCTACCGAGAAAATGTTGCCAGTGGAGGTCTATTACGTCACTTTTAATGTAGATTTAACCCGTAGATGTCTCTTCTGCTGTGGCCCATCCAGAACCAGAAGAGCAGGTGTGACAGAGATGGAGGCATGCACTTCGAAACACCCCAGGGCTGACAGTGACATGAAAACATTTCTTCCCTCGACACATTTCAGACATTTTAGCTTCAACTATTGTGTAAGCATACTTGTCTTGTCACGGAAGCTCACATTCTTCTTCCTAAAAGTCTCTGGGTTTAATTCTACAAGCCAATGATGTTTCATACATATGGGGGGCAACTAAAAGTCATATTTTTGTTGAGTTCTAGAGTCTAGTCACTCACAGAAATGGTTAATTAAACAATTGTTAATTTACCTTTGGTTCAGTGTAATGGGGAAATCTGAATCTTGTCCACATCTGGCCGTAGGACATCCAATAACTAATAATAATAAAGTAAGATAAGTGTAAGTATTTTTTATTGTCATGTTTTCTCCATAATCCTGCATGTGGCTCTTTCACTGTAGATTAGAAAGATTAAACTGATCCTGGCTGCTTATTATTGGATCAAAGCGACAAGATTCTGTGACAGCTCGAACAGTCTTTCTATGTCCTAATTTTGTCTCGTACACTGAGGGAACTATATTATGATAGATCCATGGGCTTAGACACGCGGAAACGTGCTGCTCTCATGGGGACGAGCCGAACGCGGCTGCAGGTGAGCTGTAGGTGCGTTCTATGATTGATACGTGGCAGGACTAATCGGCAGTCCACGCCAGGAGGAGATAAGACTCAGATCGTCCATTACGCCTTTAAGGCAGTGGAATATGTTGGTTCCCTAACATCAAATGTCATTGTGTAATCTCCCCATCACAAAGGAATCTTGTTCATCGAGCACACACAAGAGGCACCATGATATGTAATTATCCACATTTCTGCATCTGTGTGAAAAAGAAAGAGAGAGAAAGACAGGGGCATTTTGTTTTGACAGACAAAGAATGGGAAATATATCCAATCCAATCCATTTTATTTATATAGCACGATTTACACAACCAGAGGGTTCCAAAGTGCTTCACAGCAAGGTAAAAGACTACAAAGACATAAATAGGATAAAAGTAATAAAATAAGATATAAAAACAAAATCAAATAGAGAATTAAATCAAACAAACACACTAAAATCAATGGAATAAAAATAAATAAAATAAAATAAATAAAAGGTGCTGCCCTCCCAACACATATAAAACATACAATCAACACACTACATGGTGTTAAAAGCCAGAGAAAACAGATGGGTTTGTAGAAGTGATTTAAAAAGAGGCAGTGAGGAGGCTTTTCTTATGAGGAGTGGCAGTTTGTTCCACAGTTTTGGAGCTGCCACTGCAAAGGCTCGTTCACCTCTGAGCTTTAGCCTAACCCGTGGCACTGCAAGGAGTAGCTGGTCAGCTGACCTGAGGGAACGGCTGGGAGTGTAGGGGTGTAGCAGCTCGGAGAGGTAAGGAGGGGCAAGACCATTTAAGGCTTTAAAAGTAAATAAAAGAGTTTTAAAATTAATCCTAAAATGAACGGGCAGCCAGTGGAGTGAAGCTAAAATAGGCGAAATGTGCTCATATTTTCTTGTTCCAGTTAAAAGACGGGCAGCAGCATTTTGGACCAGTTGGAGACGAGCAATTGAGGACCCACTAACCCCCATATAGAGAGCATTGCAGTAATCCAGCCGAGCGGTGACAAAGGCGTGGATTACGGTTTCAAAATGATGTCTCTGAAGGACTGGTTTTATTTTAGCCAGCTGCCTCAACTGGAAGAAGCTTGACTTCACGACAGCTTTTATTTGGCTGTCCAGTTTAAGGTCTGGGTCCACTTTCACCCCCAGATTGCTCATGATAGTTTTTTGATACTGGGCTAGAGGACCCAGGTCAACCATGGGGGTCACAGAAGTCCCACCAAAGACCATGACTTCAGTCTTTTTTTCATTTAAAAAGTTCAGAGACATCCAGGCTTTAATGTCTTTTAGGCACTCTAGCAATGGCATAACACTATAGGAGTCAGATTTGTTAAGGGGGACATACATCTGACTGTCATCTGCATAGCTATGAAAAGAGATGCCATGTTTCCTCAGGATTGAGCCAAGTGGGAGTAGATAGAGAGAAAATAAAAGAGGGCCAAGCACAGAGCCCTGCGGGATCCCATATGAGAACGGAGCCGTGGAGGACACAGAGTCAGCCAGGCTGACACAGAATGTTCGATGTGACAGGTAGGACCTGAACCATTCTAATGCAGTGCCACTGATGCCCACCCACCGCTCCAAGCGAGCAATCAGGATTTCATGGTCCACTGTATCAAATATATATTTACTCAATGGATGAAATTCTGAAATGTGTTACGTTTCTTTATAGCTTCATGTCAAAGTGCTCACTGCTCACAGGGGTGGGCTAACTGTTGGAGAAACTGTGGATGTCACGAGGCTCATCATTGACATGCGTTTTGGGACTGCCCTGTTGTTCACAAATACTGGACTCGACATTGATATTCCATTTGAATTTAAATCAATACACCTCAGATGTAGGACTCCAGCGATGGAGACGATTAATGGATACCTGTGTAGTGTGCCGTCAGCTGCAGCGAAAAAGGCAGTAACAAAGAAATGGACGACTGGAACTGGGCCGACATTTATTTAAAAAACTGACTTATTTAAACGTGGACAAATTGAACAGACACTGGGACAAATGGGACAGACACATGTGTCGAAGAAATGGATCAATGAATCGATTGTGAATTTTCCTTTGGTTCAGTGTAATGGGGAAATCTGGATCTTGTCCACATCTGGCCGTAGAACATCCAATAACTAATAATTCCCCCATTTTTACGACATGTGTAAGTATTTTTTATTGTCCTGTTGTCTCCATAATCCTGCATGTGGCTCATTCACTGTAGAAAGATTAAACTGATCCTGGCTGCTTATTATTGTATCAAAACGAGAAGAAGACAGAACTTGTCTTTTAACTGTCAAAATGCTGTTGGTTTGGACCTTTGGACTTCAAAAGGAAGATGTCGTATTTCTGCCACTGCCGTAATCCTGTTTAGCGGAAGTAACAAAAATTCACGAGGTGAAGACATGAAAGCTCTGATCAGATGAATGGTTGAGACACAAATATTGAATGATGAAAATATAATATTAAATGATTAAAAATATTAAATTTGATGACAATTACGTGAATAAGACATCAAAATTAACCAGGTCAAACCATTCACAACAACATTATTTACACATTTACTTTCCATGATTGAGGTTTTACATCAAACATCCATCCATCCATTTACTGCCGCTTTATCCGGGGCCGGGTCGCGGGGGCAGCAGTCTGAGCAGGGACTCCCAGACTTACTTCTCCCCAGACTCTTCCTCCAACTCCTCCGGGGGGATCCCGAGGCGTTCCCATGCCAGCCGAGAGACATAGTCTCTCCAGCGTGTCCTGGGTCTTCCCCGGGGCCTCTTCCCGGTGGGACATGCCTGAAAAACCTCCCGAGGGAGGCGCCCAGGAGGCATCCGTAGCAGATGCCCGAGCTGGCTCCTCTCGACGTGGAGGAGCAGGGGCTCTACTCCGACCTTATCTCTAAGGGAGCGCCCAGCCACACGGCGGAGGAAACTCATTTCGACCGCCTGTATCCGCGATCTTGTTCTTTTGGTCACTACCCAAAGCTCATGACCATAGGTGAGGGTAGGAACGTAGACCGCTAGAGACGTAGAGAGCTTTGCCTTTCGGCTCAGCTCCCTCTTTACCACAACCAATCCGCCTGTTGATCTCACGCTCCATCCTTCCCTCACTCGTGAACAAGACCCCGAGATACTTGAACTCCTCCACTTGGGGCAAGGACTTCCCACCCACCTGAAGAGGGCAAGCCACCTTTTTCTGGTCGAGAACCATGGCCTCGGATTTTTTTACACTTGGCTGCAAACCGTCCCAGTGCATGTTGCAGGTCCGGGTTTGATGGAGCCATCAGGACAACATTGTCTGCAAACAGCAGAGATGGAATTCTGTGGTCCCCAAACCGGACACCCTCCGACCCCTGACTGTGCCTAGAAATTCTGTCCATAAAAACTATGAACAGAACCGGTGACAAAGGGCAGCCCTGGCGGAGTCCAACATGCACTGGGAACAGGTCTGACTTACTGCCGGCAATGCGAACACAGCTTCTGCTCCGGTCATACAGGGACCGGACAGCCCTGAGCAAAGGGCCCCGGACCAAAGGGCCCCGGGTCGAAAGCCTTCTCCAGATCCACAAAGCACATGTGGACTGGTTGGGCAAACTCCCATGAACCCTCGAGCACCCGATGGAGGGTATAGAGCTGGTCCAGTGTTCCACGATCGGGACGAAAACCACTCTGCTCCTCCTGAATACGAGGTTCGACTATCGGTCGGATTCTCCTCTCCAGTACCTTGGAATAGACCTTACCCGGGAGGCTGAGGAGTGTGATCCCTCTGTAGTTGGAACACACCCTCCGGTCCCCCTTCTTGAACAGAGGGACCACCACCCCGGTCTGCCAGTCCAGAGGCACGGTCCCCGACCGCCACGCGATGTTGCAGAGACGTGTCAACCAAGTCCTACAACATCCAAATACTTTAGGTACTCAGGGCGGATCTCATCCACCCCCGGAGCCCTGCCACCGAGGAGTTTGCGAACAACCTGAGTGACTTCTGCTTGGGTGATGGATGAGCCAGCCTCTGAGTCCCCGGTCTCTACTTCCTCTTCGGAAGATGTGACTGAGGGATTAAGGAGATCCTCAAAGTATTCCTTTCACCGTCCCACGACATCCCCAGTCGAGGTCAGCAGGCCTCCAACCGCCGCACAGTAAACGGTGTTGGTGAGACACTGCTTCCCCCTCCTGAGGCGCCGGACGGTTTGCCAGAATTTCTTCCGGTGCCGACCGATAGTCCTCCTCCATGGTCTCCCCGAACTCCTCCCAGGCCCGGGTTTTTGCCTCTGCGACAGCACGAGCCGCGGCTCGCTTGGCCTGCCGATACCTGTCGATGACCTCCGGAGACCCACAAGCCAGAGTGGCCTGATAGGCCTCCTTCTTCAGTCTAACGGCATCCCTTACTTCCGGTGTCCACCACCGGGTTCGGGGGTTGCCGCCACGACAGGCACCGGAGACCTTGCGACCACAGCTCCGAGCAGCCGCATCAACAATGGAGGCGGAGAATATGGTCCACTCGGACTCAATGTCCCCAACCTCCCCCGGGACATGGGAGAAGCTCTCTCGGAAGTGCGAGTTGAATACCCTACTGACAGAGGGCTCCACAAGACGTTCCCAACAGACCCTCACAATGCGCTTGGGTCTGCCAAGTCTGTCCGGCTTCCTCCTCCGCCAGCGGCTCCAACTCACCACCAGTTGGTGATCGGTTGACAACTCTGCCCCTCTCTTCACCCGAGTGTCCAAGACACGCGGCCGGAGGTCAGATGACACGACAACAAAGTCGATCATTGACCTCCAGCCTAGGGTGTCCTGGTGCCACGTGCCCTGATGGACACCCTTGTGCTTGAACATGGTGTTCGTTATGGACAATCCGTGGCTAGCACAGAAGTCCAATAACTGAACACCGCTCGGGTTCAGATCGGGGAAGCCGTTCTTCCCGATCACCCCTCCCCAGGTGTCACTGTCATTGCTCACGTGGGCGTTGAAATCCCCCAGTAGAACAACGGAGTCCCCGGTCGGTGCACTGTCCAGTACTCCTCCCAAGGACTCCAAGAAGGCCGTGTACTCTGCACTGCTGTTCGGCCCGTAGGCCGCCACAACAGTGAGAGACCTGTCCTCCACCCGAAGGCGGAGGGACGCGACCCTCTCGTTCACTGGGGTAAACTCCAACACGTGGCGGCTGAGCTGAGGGGCTATAAGCAAGCCCACACCAGCCCGCCGCTTCTCCCCGCGGGCAACACCAGAGAAGTGGAGCGTCTAGCCCCTCTCGAGGAGATGGGTTCCAGAGCCCAAACTGTGCATGGAGGTGAGGCCGCGACTATATCTAGTCGGTATCGCTCAACCTCCCGCACAAGCTCAGGCTCTTTCCCCCCCAGCGAGGTGACATTCCATGTCCCCAGAGTTAGTCTCTTTGTCTGGAGATCTGGTCGCCGAGGCCCCTGCCGTCGACTGCCGCCCAGATCTCTCTCCACCGGCCCCTTATGGATCCTCCTGCGGGTGGTGGGCCCACGGGAGGGCGGCCCCACGTCGCTCTTTCGGGCTGTGCCCGGCCGGGCCCCGTGGGGTAAGACCCGGCCACCAGGCGCTCGCCATCGATCAACCATCCCAGGCCTGGCTCCAGGATGGGGCCCCGGTGACGCCGATCCGGGCGACGTAAACGGCCTTGTTCTTGTTGTCATCATAAGAGGCTTCTGAACCGATCTTTGTCTGACCCGTCACCTAGGACCTGTTTGCCTTGGGTGACCCTACCAGGGGCTTGAAGCCCCCGACAACATCTCCCGGGATCATTCGGGCACTCAAACCCCTCCACCACGTTAAGGTGTCGGTTCAAGGAGAGGACATCAAACATTGTTCAGTTTAATTTTTGTTACTTTGACCCCTCACTCTGCCTTAGCTGTGCATGCATCCAACTGTTGCTTCATCATATTATAACCTAAATTAGTTTCTACTACTAATGCTGTCAATAATTAAAGTACTTTTAAAAAGTATTTGGACTGTTTGAAGCAACTTTGTGTTTCAATCAGGGCGGGTGAAATCCATGGATCTTTTTTACTCTGATAATCTCAGACTGAAACTTTTGTCTCTTTTTTAGGGTAATTATATATTGACTGTAGGTTTGTCTTATAATTCATCTTTATCTATATGCCTCTCTCTCTGTCGCTCTCTCTCTCGATAGATATACAGTAGATATATCTATATATATATGTATATATATATATATATATATATATATGTGTATGTATGTATAGTATATATATATATATATATATATATATATATATACGTGTGTGTGTGTGTGTATGTATATACATACACACATACATATATGTATGTATGTATACATATGTGTGTGTGTGTATATATATGTGTATGTATATATATGTGTGTGTGTGTGTGTGTGTGTGTGTGTGTGTGTATATATGTGTATATATGTGTATATGCCGTCATCTCCCTGCTGCACCGCCACAAGTCGGCCCGGACCAAACAGAGATAAAACGATAATAAGATTTTTTTTTTCAAATGTGTGATTTTCGTTTTTTTGCAGAATGTGCTAGTTGAAGTTATGAATGAGCCCATGTGTGCTTCAGATAACATTATTTGTTGTCTTAGACGTATACATTACGCTGTTGAAAATGTGTAGTTTTCGGGTCTTTTTCCAGCGCTCCTCGGGGGGCGTCACCTTTTTCCAGCCAGCGCATTGTTTATATTTTTCCACCAATCAGCTGCGAACCACATGGATACTGTTTCAGCAGCAGCTGCGATCTCCTCAGAGACAATATTCATTACTCCAGACTGTCTTCAGAGCTTACATTCCCTGGACTACACTGCAACGGAACTGAGGTACTTTTACTCTAAAGTATTGCTTTAACGCTGTGTTTTAAGGTGATCTCGTAATCTCACTTTTGCCTGGGCACCTGAGCAGAAACAGAGCAATGCCAAGCTAACATGCTGCTTTAGTGCACTCTACATTATAAATACGGGCTTAATGTGACTACTTGCTGAATAATTAACATCACGTAGTCTCTTGAAACTAGCTGTTTTGGCATGGTATAATCTCTGCATGCATGCTTTGTGTGTATATTATTGTGCTTTGCGTTAGTTTTCGTGACTAAACCGGCGTTTAGCTCCGGGCCTTGGAGCTAAATTGAAAGCTAAAGCTTTGTTATCACCATGTTATCGGGTTATTTTTCGGCGTGGGTTGACCCGTGGGTTGTGTGGGTCGTGCTTTGTGTGTGTTTTATGGTGCTTTGCGTTAGTTTTCGTAGTTTTTGCGGTTATCTGTGAGGAATGTTTGTTCTCCCAAGCTAGCGCCGCTAGCCTAGCGCCATGGCCGTCATTCCTCCGTGTTTTAAACCTTTGGGGTCTAAACCAGGTCCAAACCAGGTCTAAACCAGGTCTAAACCAGGTTTTGACCTAGACCAGGTTTAGACCTGGTTTTGACCTGGACCAGGTTTAGACCTGGACCTGGACCAGGTTTTGACTTAGACCAGGTCTACACCTGGACCTTGACTAGGTTTTGACCTAGACCAGGTCTAGACCTGGATCTGGACCAGGTTTTGACCTAGACCAGGTCTAGACCTGGACCTGGACCAGGTTTTGACCTAGACCAGGTCTAGACAAAAGTCTGGACCAGGTCTGGACCTGAACCAGGTTTTGACCTAGATCAGGTCTAGACCAGGACCTGGACCGGGTTTTGACCTAGACCAGGTCTTGACAAAGGTCTGGACCAGGTCTGGACCTGGACCAGGTCTTGACCAGGTCTGGACCAGGTCTGGACCTGGACCAGGTTTTGACCTAGACCAGGTCTAGACCAGGTCTGGACCAGGTCTGGACCTGGACCTGGTCTGGACCAGGTTTTGACCTGGACCAGGTTTTGACCTAGACCAGGTCTAGACCAGGTCTAGACCCTTGTGTGGATATTAAAGGATAATCTTATCTTATCTTAATATCCCACAGCTTGTTGGAACGGCAGATGTTTGTCAAGAACTTCGACTGGCAGAAGCATCTGAGTCCTTTCTTCAGAAGGCTTCCAAAGATCAAGAGTCATCAGCACTTCAGGTATTTATATTGAAACTTTCACATTGTGTTGAAAAAAAATGAGTTAATGAGTGTTTTATGTGAAATAGTAAGCCATTTCTTAAACGTCCTGTTATTTGCTTACAGCTTTGATGCCAAGAGACCAGCTTGCAAAAAGTAATTTCAGCTACTACGCAATTCAGCTGTTTTGCCTCCGGTTGACAATCTCCATGTCCTGGTCCCACCTGGACTGAACATTGACAGGCAGACCTATCTGCATGAAAAAATCAGACCTTTCTGTACTGACGAGGCAAAAGACATCACATGCCCAGCGCCGAGAGTCATAGCACAGAAGAGGATGTGGCTGTGATCTCTGATGTAATTGGACTCTGATGGTGTACATATCATATCTATTATCTCATTAATTAATACATTTTTATGATGTACATATCACCACTTCCTATTGCACTACATAACTTTATGCCTTTATATTTCATTATGTACATATCATGCCGTTTAGTGCTCAGTGTTCAATGTTTTGCTGTTTGTGTTGCACTGAATCACCTGTGAATTCTGTTTATCGACAAATGGCAATAAACCCTATTCCGATTCTGATTCTGATTCTTGGATTATAAAAGGCCCTGAATAGAATCAAAGTATTTCCATTTCAATATAATAACTTCTAATTCTGATTCAAGTCCAGTTCACATCAATAACACTCCTCTTGAGTCTTTAGTGACAGCTGTAGGGGAAGGTGCTGTCAGTGTGACAGGGGGGAGGCCTTATCCCAATGAGATGCAAATGAGCCCCGCTGTGACTCTGGGCTCACTCAGGTGAGAATCTTTAGAGGCAGTTTTTTCAATGAAAGGGTTTGAGAGTTGTTTACATTCAAATGACCACAACTTACTCAAATATTATCAGATATACATGGGTGAGACATCTTTGGATAGCTTTGAATAACTCAAAATGTCTCCAGGTAGACATTTAACTGGTTTATTCACGGTCAGTCCCATAAATGTGTGAATATATATATACACACACATATATATATATATATATATATGTGTATAAATGTGTATAAATGTGATAAAATGTAAATATATGATTATATTTCTGTGATGTATTTTATCTGCATAATAGTGATATGAATATATTTGTATATTATCTGCATCATTAGTCTAAGAGAAAAACAGGATGTGTGACAAACTGCATTTGTTTGTAAAGGTGTCGTAAAGATGGAGCAAAGAATGTTTACCCTAGGGAGGGGGTGCAACAGCCCAGGGGAGTTTGGGTAATGTTTACCCAAGGCGTTATCTCTTGGAAGAATACCAGCTGTTGTAAAAGACAAGTGCCTTGATGTGAAGCTGACCAATGAGAAATGTGACCTGCCTATTTCATGATTTCTAATAAAACCAACCTGCATGAGAAAAAACGTGTGAGACGCAGGAGGGTCGCCAGGCTGCTTACAACAGCCTGGTTGACCCGGCCCGGCGTTTTCTCCCATGCATGCCACACAATAGTCTGATATTTCTGTGTCGTTTCATATTCTAAGTTGAATTGTGTTCTCTGTGTGTTAAGGAATAGCATTGGTGTATGTCTAATTCTCTGACATTTTCTGGTCCTTCGAGCCGGATGACCAGCTGCCCTGAGCGGTGAATCGGTGAAAGTCTGTGTGCACAGCAGAGGGAAGTCCACTTTTCCCGTGGCCGCCCATCGCACCTCATTCTCCGTGAGGAGAGCGCGTCGTGTCGAGGCAGCAGGAGAACACAGGCGACAAAGAAGGTCAGACAAAACTTTGTGTGTGAAAAAGAGTTAGCCATAAAACGTTTTATGCACTAGTTTAATATTTACTGGAAAATATTGTAGGCTTTTATGCCCAGTTTAATATTACTGAGGAAATATTATAGGCTTATGCCCAGTTTGATATTACTGAGGAAATATTGTAGGCTTATAAATGAGATAAGTTTCTCACATAAGCAGGGAGTTTGACATTGCTGGAAAAATATTGGTTGGCTTTGTGTAGATAAGTTTCTCACATAAAGGAGTTAAATTGGTGGTGAGTTAATTTTCTCACCGAAAGAAAGTTATGAAGCTTTATATACAAGTTGTTACTGACATAAAGACGAGTGAATGTAAGCGCTGTCCACGAGCGAAGTAAGTAAAAGAGAAAGTGTGAATGTGTGAATGAGGATTAATAAGTGATTAACTAACAAGTGTGAATCACAATTAATCATACAAGGGTCACAAGGCGTTATTCTGAGAGATCTAAAATCTGCAGTCACGGGTGAATCTTAAACACCAAGCATTATCTCCTGTGAAAAAAACAATAAGGAATTCACAAGAAGATTGGGATATGACGTGTCTGTAAAGCATGTAGCATTTCTCTCAGACGACCGAGACCACATAATGCCAGAATTATCACCCCAAACTGTAAAAGGAAAAGTCATGGAGGATGTTGGATGGAGACTTGCAGTATGCTCAGATGACGTGGTAGAGGGGGAGATGAGGAAAGTCAACAAGGCAGGAGAAGGGGGAGAGAAAGCAGCTCATAGGACACTCTGAATGAATGAATTAGGAATTAACCCAGCTGGTTTAAATTTTAGTATTGAGAGCTCTGTAGAACAAATTTAAGGGTTTTGTTTGGATTGACAACAATCAATTATAAAGATTGTATTAAACTTGATAAGAGATGAAGATGAATTCAGATTTTTATAGATGGCCAATATTTTGGGGAATGTGATCACAGAGTAGGACACTTCCTGTCCCCGACATAGAATACAAAAGTTGTGTTTTTACGGTATTGTGTTTTTTGTGTGTGCACAGAACAAAGCTACGTTTTGTTTTGTTTTAGGACTTGACAAAATTATCTTTTTGGACTTAATGCATGACTAGATGAAAGTACAGGACGAAAAGACAGAAGAGTTTTTAAATTTAGAATCAAATGCAGGCACGGGCCTGGAAGTGATAATATGAGTGACTACTGAAGTTTTTGGACATAGGAGTAGAACGGGCAGTATGTAGAGTGGTAGTAAGAATGATATCAGTTACTTATTTGTATTATCATGAGAAAACCTCTATTACGATGTAGACGTAAGTGAGAGAATAAGTTAAATAGTGACGTGCTAATGCCCTCCCAGTAAAGACATGAATGTGTCATTAACTAAAGGCAAACGACACCAAGTGGGGGACATGGGAGGATATGGGTCATAAAAGATAGTCAGAGATAACAAATGGGCCTATTGACTGGGAAAACATAGGTGAAGGAAAGAAACTGGGGAGAGGTCAGGATGGAGCAGATGTCGTTATCTTTACGGATCACAGGGACAGCAAGAGTACACCTCAGGGGGGGTTGACGTGATGAGTAATAGGAAGAGTTACATTAACAGGGAAAGAATTTGACATTCTAAAGGAAATACCTGAAGGATTGTTGAGATTCAATCAAGAATTGAATAGATTTAAATAAGACAATATCATCTAAAATTAGACGCTATAGAAGTTATGAAACCAGTGATAACAGGACTTAAACATTACAGGACTCAGGTCGGAGCCACAACTCTAAGTAGGGAACAAAGGGAAAAACAGGTTAATAAAAAGAGACGTGCCTTATGGACAAGGGGAAGGTTTAGGATCATTTTGATTTTTAATACGCAGATAGACTTGCTAGAACAAACTAATACACAATGTTTGTAAAGCATCACATGAGCAGGTGTGAGAGATTGAGTTTGAAACTCACCTGAAGCACATTCTAGGGAGTGTGGGGGCCAGAGGCGCTGCATCCCATTAGGCAAACCAGGCAATTGCCTGGGGCCCCACGGGCGGCTTCGCGGGTGGTACACGGTGTATAAAGATTTGAGACACGAGAGAAGCCGATGCATGTCTAGATTTACGGTACTTCGGAACCAGAAGTCTCAACAACATGTATGCAAAGAATTCTGGGAACAGTAGTCTACCGCTACACGCGGCGCTCTGTCAAAATGTAAACAACATTTTCAGTCCGGCACAATGCGAACACCTACCGGTAAATAAAGGACCCCACGAATCTTGGAGCCATCTTGGGCCATCTTGAGTCCTGCCAAGAGACCATGAACCTGTTATATTATCGCAAGAAATGCGCTTACGGGCTAAATTATCAGTCAACTCTGGTTAGAGGCCGGAAGGCATGAAGGCCAGAATCATGACTGAACTGCCGCGTGGATCCAGAATGCGGGATCACACTGACCAAAGAGATTTTAGCACGGAGCGCTATCGACGCTTTGGCTGCTTTTACCATTTGCATAACACATTGCACATAACGTGTTTAGTAAAGCTCAACTGACTCTTGACTTATCCATCTGTTTTGTTTATCTTAATGCGCTTTATGTATGGACCAGTGCCCATGGTACACAAATAGCTGATGGTGCTCTTAATAATCCGATACGCCTTTTCGTGCGCAAAATACGGTAATATGCATGTGTATAGTAAAATAATGTGTTTATTATAACACATTATTTTACTTTCAATGAACAAATTAATTATCGGACTCGAATCGGTGGCCAAGCACAGGGCAGTGTTGTAGGTCAAGACGACTGCGTCTGTGTATCAAAATTCCGATTGGGTTGATTGACATTGGTTTGCCCAGTCGAAATCCAGCCCAGGATAGAACAGGTGGATATAACGTTAGGGAATGGGAGATGTTCGGAACAGAACAAAGCTGAGGGAAAATGAAGAGGAACTACCCATCTGGTAGTGAGAAGAGGAAGAAGAAAAAAGAAGATGAAGAAAAGAAAAAGAAAGACAGCGGTAAGTGGAGTAAAGTGGATGATTTATTTAGGCTAAGTTTAACATTAACAGACGACTGGTAAAATGTGGCTAGTCTACTTTGTCCAACTAATAACTTGAATAGTAGCTAGCGTTAAGTTGGTTAGTTATGCTAACGACTAGCAAAACCTGTTGAAATTAGCTTACTACTTTGACAATATGACGAACTAGTTAGTGAACAACTTTCATAACACAGTCAAACATTAAGTGCAACACAACAACACACTTAACTCATTCTGAAGGGTAAAATAGTAGCATAATGTTGCTTGTATCTTGTTAATGCTATGATAGCAATGAAAGCCATGCTCAAGGAGAAAAATGAAACATCTCTTCCCTATCTCTATTCCCTCCTCAGGATCATTACTTAAATGTATGAGGAAACAGACAGATAAACCTCAACCTGGTGGCTGTCATGATGATGAGGAGCAGGAAGAAACACCTGAGGCACATCAAGGAGCACCCAGTCCAAATCATGACTGTGAGTTCAATATATTTTACCTCAATTGATAACATGTGACATGCTCTGAAAAGATTATTTAAGATATACCCTGTTTTTTTTGCACATCAGGTCTAGCATCATTCACTTCCAGTGGGATAGTGGCCCATCAACCTGGTGGCTGTCATGATGATGAGGAGCAGGAAGAAACACCTGAGGCACATCAAGGAGCACCCAGTCCAAATCATGACTGTGAGTTCAATATATTTTACCTCAATTGATAACATGTGACATGCTCTGAAAAGATTATTTAAGATATACCCTGTTTTTTTTGCACATCAGGTCTAGCATCATTCACTTCCAGTGGGATAGTGGCCCATCAACCTGGTGGCTGTCATGATGATGAGGAGCAGGAAGAAACACCTGAGGCACATCAAGGAGCACCCAGTCCAAGTCATGATACTGATGACTGTGAGTTTAATACTACATTTGACTTTAATTGATAGCATACCATATCCAGTAAAGATTCTTTATGAGAATATATAACCTATTTTTTGTTGTTGTTGTTTTTTCATATCAGTTCCGGCAATGTCCACCTCCACCAGCAGGACAGGAACTCCTACCCCTCATGACAAGTCACCTGCTATAGGTTTGATCACATCAGAAGACCCTGCAGAATGGCCAAGTATTCTTAGCCATAGTGAAGTATGTGCATTAGTCACAAAAGGGCCTGTACAGGTCAAAGATATAGTATTTCCACAGAATTCTGAAAACATTTCACGTAGATTCACAAAGGAAAACTACGAAAAGGTAATGAGAAATGGGGAGAAGATACAGCAGTCATGGCTTCTTTATTCAGTTAGCAAAGACTCTGTCTTTTGTTTTGCATGCAAACCTTTTGGTAAACAAGACAATACACTTACAAAGGGAGGTTTTAGATATTGGAAGAATCTGGCTGCACATCTAAAGGAACACGAATATTCCAGAACTCACATTACCTGTATGGCAAGTTGGCATGAACTCCAGATGAGGCTCAAAACTAAAACAGCCTTAAATCAGATCAACAAGGATTTAATGCACCTTGAGATTGATCACTGGAGAGGAGTCATACGCAGAGTCATTGCCATAATATGCCACTGATTGCCCTGATGGCCAACCACTGTGTGTGTGTATATAAACAGGCCCGTAGCCAGGGGGGGTTCGGGGGGTTCGAACGAACCGCCCATTTGGGCCGAAAAGGTCCGTCTATAGCAGTAACTTTCAATATTTTGTATCATTTTTCACTTGAGGGACCACAGATATTAGAGGTAGTGAGCCTCACCAGCCAGGAGGACCAATCAGAACCCGGGGGGCTGACTCTGTGGAAAGGTGTGTCCATGCTCGTACAAAAAAATCGCGGAAAAGGGGGGGGGTTTCCGGCCCTTTCCATGGATCCATGCGGATCCGTGATTAGGGGTCCTTTTTTTACCTTTTTCTGCAAATAGGGGTACTTTTTCAAGCAATCTTGGTGTTTTTTTTTGTTTGTTGACTGTGATGGTGCGCCCTAACCGCCCCATAATCTCTTCTCCCCGGCGTGCGTGCCAAGTGTCACTGCCCGAGAGTGCCGCGCGCACAGAGCGGAGCGCGCACAGAGCGGAGCGCTCTTCGTATTTGCGGAGCGCCCAGTTAGTTGAATCACGAACCTTCACTTCCCTGAACTGTTTCCCCACTGCCCGGACACTTTTCCCCGCTGTAAAGCGTTCGTCCACACTCACCTGCTGCTGTTGCTGCTGCTGCTGCTGCTCCTCTGGGCCGAGGCTGATAATGTAAATACATTTTGCTTATAAATAGAGTGCTGAGTTTTGTGCTATGAAACTTGTGTACATTAAAAAACTGTTATATGTGCTAAATAGCTATCTGTACATAAAATGTCTGCCTTGCATGTGAGTTATGTTCATGTGCTTGAACATACAGTGAGCTATCTTGATCTGAACCTGTTTTTTTGACAACTCATTGCTATAATACTCCTTCCAGTTTGACCTTGAGCATGTGGTGAACGTGTTCGCAAGGAAACACCCCAGGAGACTGGAGCTGGAAGAGCAGAACAGAAGTAAAGTGTTGGATGATCCGTGAAGTGTTAGCTTTGTTCAGATATTTGTTTAACCGGCTACTGTTGTAGTTTCTGTGTGAAATTACTGTATATGTGTATTTGTTGTTGTTTTTTGTGATAACTTACATGTATACATATATAATGTTTTATCTACCTCATCATACTAAAAAGGTCCACCTTGACATATATGATATGATATATATATATATATATATGATATATATATATATATATATATATATATATATATATATATATATTATATATATATATATATATATATATATGTAATATTTATATACGATATATAATATAAGAATATTTGTGTTAATGTCTATATTATGTAAATTTTATAGAATATTTATGATATAGTCCTTCTTGACTTTACTTATCGTTCCAATAGAAGATAATCACTAGCATTATAAACGGTCGAATAGAAGTGTAATTCACCAAACACGTGCGGAGCATCCTGACAATCTACAAGTCGCTAACAGACGTGACACATAGAACACTGAATAGCCACAGTCAGTGTGACAATACAAACCCACTTTCGAAGCTACCCAGGAACAGTTTTTTATGACCTTCACCTACTCTACTCCTAGTAAGCTCCGACCAAGGGGCTTATGTGGTGTGATGGTAGATACTCACCAACTGCATCGTACCGCAGCGACCTTGCAAATGCTAATAAACTGTCTAGCTAAACCAGCTGGGGGTGTACTTGAAAAATGCCAATGAAAGTGTAATTTAAAACCGGTGGGAGTTGATGTATGTAACAATACATTTACTTCTTTCACCTGCAGCTTATTGTATGGCCAACAAGCCAATAATGGTTATTTTTTAGGCCGTGGCTATATAGCCGGCGCGGCCAAATAGCCCAGCAGTTTCAGGAGCCGCGGCACGGCCATTTAGCCTCAATTTAGCCTTAGGCAAAATAGACTCTTCGTATTTTTTAGGGTTTGAAGAAAAAAAAAGAAAAAAAAGTGTTAAAAATTAACTTTTAAATTAAACTAAATAGAACATTTATTTACAAAGACAGGTTTGTTACTGATTAAGCAGAGTCCTAGTAAAAATACATACGGTAGTTTATTTAATAGTCTATTGATTTAAATCAACTGTTCATATTCAGTTGATGTAGTCATAACTTTAATCCATGTTTTGAGAGTAATCATTAAGTCAGTTTCTGTTCCTTGGACCCGGGCGTAAATGTAGCAGAAACCAGTCCTTAAAAAAACTTTTTATGAGAATCTGTGATGTCATGTGATTAGGATGGGCCACAACGCTATGTTGACGCATTTTTTAACCAACCAAATTTGCTTCAGGCTGTTTGGCATTTCCCTTTAAGTAAACATTGAATAGTCTTGTTACTGTACAGTAAACTGAGCCTCTCAGTAGTTTTAGCATTTTTGTCACTTGTGTCTTGAGATTCCTGAATTTGTCTCAGCTGAACCATAAACTGACAAAAGTGTGACCACAAACCTTAAAAGAGATTTGGCACCCAGCGCAGTTGGTCATCAGCCAAGGCCACTTTCAGGACTGTTTACATGTGTCTTTTACCTCTTTGTTTTTGCCTAAACCTTTTCTCCGTCTCCTGCCTCCCTCTCCTCTCCCCTGGTTTAGGGCTGCCGAAGAGGCTTTGATTTCCGACCTGGATGAAAACAACCCTGGGACTGAGTGGGAGCGTGTGGCTCGCCTCTGTGACTTCAACCCCAAGTCCAGCAAACAGGCCAAAGATGTGTCCCGCATGCGCTCTGTGCTCATCTCCCTCAAGCAGTCGCCTCTAATCCGTTAGGCATCTCATACATTGCACTCTGTACAGTATCTAGTAATCAGAAACAATTTCTTATAACCAGAACCAAATAGAAATATTATTATTATCATCAGCTCTCACTTTCTCCCAGTCACAACAAATTGTTTGTTTTCCTGTACAAAGACAGGGAGTGGTCACTAGTGACGCCAAAACGGGATGTTTTGATATCCTTTTTTACTGATTAAATCAGTAAAAGGTTTATTACCATTATTGGTGAATAAAAACTACATTCACAAAGTAAGAGCTTTCTTTGGTGGAAAGGTGCAACATGAAACAACAATATAATAGCAAAATATAAACAATATGGCATGAATTAAAAAAAAAAATGGTTAAAATATGATAAAATAAACTTTGAATTAATATTTACAGTTTTGTAATAAGAGTGCAAAAACTAGCGGTGCAAATAGGCGAATAGTTATTTGTTATGAAATAAGAGGCGTTAAGAGGTGTTCATGAGCCTAACAGCAGAGGGAAGCCTCCTTTCTTTCTAGCCTCCTGCCTGAGGGGAGTGGCTCAAATAATCAATGTCAAGGGTGAGAAGGGTCAACTGGTCAAACAATATAATTTCAATAGATGCTGTTTACTTAGGGATCATCTCAAACTAGGTTGAAGCTTAAAGACGAAATGTTTTTGGTCCGTCTCTCTCTGGACCCCCTCCCCCCCTCAAAAGACTAATGTCTGGCATCATATAAAATTTTACGCGTTGATAAAACGATAGTTCAGGGATGCTCACCTCTAGTGAACATCCTTGAACATCCTTTAGTATGTTTATCAGTAAAAGTTATGAACTCTCCAAATAATGTCACCTGTCACCAAAAAGATGATTTTTAACCATTGAACACAATATTACCTTTGCCATTTTGATCATCTTCTTCGCTATTTCAATGTCTCCTTGGTGATTTTGTCCAATCTCTGCAATAATAAAGCACGGATGAGAACCTCCGATCATCCTCCCCGGACACAACTCAAACTTTAAAGGCATTTTTTCTTAATTATGCGAGTTCAAGAGACAAACAAACAAACTGTCATACATCAATAATTCACAGAAAGCAAAGGGGAACTATGTTCCTGATTCCAACCGATTATAAGCACGTTCATGTTTAGCTGCGCCTCCTCTGGAGGATTGCCCAGAGTTAGTGTCCAATGAGAGAGTAGAAAACACGCCCAGCAGTCTCGCACAGACTAATAAGGTTAAACGGAAACTGCAAAGTCAGGTAGACAAAAAGAATAAAAGGATTGTTTGAAGCATGTTATTTTTGATCAAATGTTTATAACAAATAAACATTTGATCAAATGTTTATAACAAATATAAAAAGGATTGTTTGAAGCATGTTATTTTTGATCATCAATTATTTTTGATCATCAACAACTTGAGTTGAGCATCATGCAACTTCAATGACATTGTCTCATTATTTTCCCCACTAAATAAGCATTTAAAGTTATATGACAAGTTAGACCACACATGACATTAAAATATAGTTAGATTATTGACCTGGCCAGGCATATGAATTATTGCAATATTTGTTACACATCAATCTGGCGTGAGCCAAGTTACAGAATTATAGGCATATTTAAAATTTTACCAAAATGTATTTCTATTTTTGTCTGCAGTTTGAAAATGTTAATGTTTTATATTTGTAGTTTCTGGTTGAGCAGCAGATGTGACATATGTAGAAAAATATGTATTGTTATATATGGTGTAATCCATCATTCGTCCAGGAGTGTTTCATTGTAGAGAAGATTCAGTTGTAGTCATCTGGACTCTGTTTTTGAAATATTGTTATAAACCTCAACTCCCACCGGTTTTAAATCACACTGCCATTGGCATTTTTCAAGTACACCCCCAAAAGATTATTAATCAAAAATTAAATTAAAAACATACAAGTACAACAGGAATAGAAAGGACCATGGCATCACAAATGGGAAAAAGACCAGTATTTCTTAAACTAACTAGTCACTGATGGGTATCAGCCCCTTTGAAGAATAACATTGATCATGTACATTCTGTAGTATATTTTTACTTAAAGGCGGTATGGACGATTTTTCGGCGATTTGAGAACGCATGCGGAAGTGCGCATGCGCACTCCCCCGTGCGGACTGATACAACACACATGTGCGTTTGTTTATTAGCGCGATGGATCGCATCGCTCGTCTCCCGTAGATTTCTGTCCACTTCTGCGTCAGCTCGAACTGTCTTTCTCCGTCTTCATTTTGCCCCGTACACTGAGGGAACTATATTATGATAGATCCATGCGCTTATGGACGCGGAAACGTGGGGACGAGCCTGACGCGGCTGCAGGTGAGCGGTAGGTGCGTTTTATGATTGATACGTGGCAGGACAAATGATTTATCCACGCCACGAGGAAATATGATAAAAAATTGGCTGAAAAAAATCGTCCATACCACCTTTAACTGGTCTAGGCGGTAGCAAGGATGGTTAATGTGTGTGCTTTAAAAGATGCATAGAAAAAGGGAAAACAGTTTTAAAAGTCAGAATTGAGAAGAAAGAGAATAGAAAATCAAATGAAAGACAAATTCAGCACGATGTTAAAAGGAAGCATGCAAAGGCTTGGGTTTTGTGCAGACATTTTAAAACAGCTTTTAGTTTCTACAGCTATAAAACTCACTGCACATTGTCCCAGATACGATATCTTTGGAATAGATCACAGTTTAAAAAACAATTCATTAAAAACCAACAAAATAGTATCATGAACCTTCATAAAGGTTTGATGCCAATCATACTTAAACTATAATCATACTGTGGTAAGACGAGGGTGTTACAGGCATTTACATTCATATTTTAGCTTAGGAGATGGATTAAAGCACCAACAACGCCACGTGGGATAGGCCCAGGACCGAAATTAAAAGTGAAGGACACGCGGGTTCGTTATTTGCAGACAGACAATTGGTTCAGTTTATACAGGATTTAATTGTATTTTCAGTTAAAATGTTATATACATTCAGGTTAATTCTCATTCAACTCACGGAGCCTGCCACGCCAGGTGCAGGACCGCCACATCACACCGTACAATTACAGGACAATAAAACAATATATGAAGGAGACAAAACAAGACAAAGTAAAACAAAACAAATCTAAACAAAACCAAGAACAAGACTAAACAAAACCAAGAACAAGAACAAGACTAAACAAAACCAAGAACAAGACAAAACTAAACACAAGACAGCAGGTTGTCCTCAGTGCCATCGCTCCACGCTGCAGCTTCATTGATCTCGCAGTTACCACTTTCCTGGCGCACCACGCCTCAATCCACAGGCTTTACGCCAAACAGCCGGGGCATATGACAGCGGAACCGACCAAACGTGGACGAGAAAGTGACCGACAGCGACATTGGGGCATAGCGAGCCACCAGACACACGCAGGAGCGTTACACAAGCGAGACGTTGCAGGGGTGAGGCCCTAGGAGCGACGGCACTAAAGAAGCCAAAGTAGGTTTAGGATTAAATTAAAATACTTCATTATCAGCCTCTGTCTATCTCATACCTGGGGACGACGGGAGCCCAACCCTCGACGCAAACCCGGAAGTGACAGTGTCAAAGGCCAAAGAGTGAGAGCTAGAGGGAGCGCCCTTTTATAGGCGCCCCCTGGCGGTTACATTCCTGTAAGTAGAGGTTGCAACACAGTATTTGCCCCATTAAGAGTGTGTACAAGAAAAGTAAGTTAGGGGTAAGGCTGCTAAATGAGGTGAAACGGGGAAAGAAAAACCTATGTAATGAAACCTTACAATCAGCAGGAATTGTTTTCTGAACCAAAACAAATAATTTAATCTTGTATTTTCAGTAGTGAACGCCACATTAATATTTGGAGAAATATAAACATGCCCACAGTAATGTCAGCCGCATATCATTTCCAAAGACTGCACAGATATGGGTGCTCAGCATTTAAGCTCTAGAACTATATAGAGAATATTGTTTTAAACACAGCAATAAGGAAGCAGAGGACACTGTTTGAAGCATCTACCGTCACACAACATATCCAGTTGAGCAAGTTGACACAGTCTTCAGTTACATGTTGGCATAACAAAATGTTTCCAACAATGGTTTAGTGACCACACCTTGCACACACACATTGGGAGGAGACAATAGATTCAGTCTGCTGGCCAATTGAAATAGAAATTAACACAAACATCAATAGGCAGGGCCCCTGCTGGCATTTTGGGTGCCTTAAGCAGAAATGTAGATGTTTATCCATTTTATTTTCTAATTATTGCATAAATCACAATCCTACGTGTCATCTGGGCCCACCACCATATTCTGGTGCATTTTATACAATAATAGTAGAATAGTATATATTATTAGCAACTCGTTACTCAGTTTATTATGGGGCTCCAACAGTTGCAAAATGTCCCTGCTGCACCCCTGCTCCAGCGTCACCTGAAGCCCTTCTCCTACTTTTCTGCACAACAGATCGAGGCTCTAGAAAACACTACAGGCTCCAAACTATTACCATAACTAAAACACTTTTTGTTGCATTTATAAAAACATGATTGAGTCTTGTAAGAAGTTGAACCACTTTGGCTTTGCGCACGCCACGACACATTGCACTGGTTTTATTCTCTCTTTTTCACAGTTTCAAATAGATTATCGGGCCAATATTCTCTCCAAGTCTCTCCAAGTCTGGTAGGGACACTGTACTGTACTGTACTGTACTTTTTGATTGTTTCAACAGCTTTGATTGTTTCATCATGGTCAGCTTAGTAGCCTTTGTATTTTTCCACAACAGTTCATTATTACCCCCAGATTTCTAAGAGATTTTTTTAGAGCGAGACTCTGGAGGTGAATGTGGGTCAAAGACGATGATTTCAGTCTTGTCTGAGTTCAGCTGGGGAAAGTTGTTTTGCATCCACACACTGATCTGTTGGATGTAGTGACAGAGTGAAACCACTGGTCCATAGTCACCTGCTGTCAGTGAAACATAGATCTAGATAGAGTGTTGTTGGCACAATTGTGATAGGACATATTTTCGCTGCGTGTCAGCTGACTTAACGACAGCATGTAGAGGTTGAACAGAAGGGGTCCCAGGATTGACCCTTGGGGCACTCCACAGGTCAGGGGCATGTGGTCTGAGACACACCAATTTCAACAAAGTACTTCCTGTCTTCCAGATAGGACTTTAACCAGTTTAGGGCAGTGCCAGTGATGCCCACCCAGTACTCTAGTCTCTGTAAGAGGATCCCATGATCGACAGTGTCAAAAGCAGCACTCAGATCTAACAGAATTAAGACTGAGGCTTTGCCCGTGTCAGTGTTCAGGCGGATGTCATTTGTCACCTTGATAAGAGCAGCCTCAGTGCTGTGATGAGGTCTAAAACCTGACTGAAAAACAAGAGAAAATCTGTGAGCTGTTGGTAAACAACCTTTTTGATGACTTTGCCCCAAAATGGCAGATTAGAGATGGGCCGGTAATGACTCAGTACTGCGGCATCAAGACTGCTCTTCTTTAGGAGAGGCTTTATGACCGCAGTTTTCAAAGACATTGGGAATGTTCCGGATTGAAGCGACATGTTAACTATGTGAGTGAATGGTGCTAACAAACTGTTCAGCACAGACTTTAGAAATCTGGTGGGTAACACATTGAGGCAGCATGTAGTAGATGAACTCAGACTGGTGATGATCTCTGGTTTTGTCAGTTACAGGTGCAATGTGACTCTGTGGATTTAGGGCTATTATTTGCGCCCCTGAATTTTGTCATTAAAAAATATTGCAAACTCATTACACTTGGCTGTGGAAATTATTCTAACGGCAGCTGAGCTGGAAGGTTTGTTCATCTGTTTACTGTGGCAAACAGGACACGCAAGTTGTTACTGCAGATTCCAATTATTTAAAAAAAAAAATCCTTCCCTTGTTCTACATAGAATGAGGTTGTAAATGCACAATTTCTCTCTGTAAATCTCTTTTGAACCTGGAGCTTTGACTTACACCATTTTTGTTTGGCTCGCGGAACTCCCTTTCCTGATCAAATCATGATTTCTCCATGGCGCCTTCTTCTTATTTTTAACCATTTTAGCCTTCGTAGGGGCGATGTTGTCCAGTGTTGTGCAACGGCGGCTGGTCCATTAAGCGTCGACCCCCCCTGTCAATCAGCCAAGTATGTACATTTTGTGTCAAAAACAATATAATTTGTTCAGAATTATCTTATATTCTTATTAGTTTAAATGTGTAAAAGAATGATATATATTCATATCTACCTATCTATCTATCTTTATATCTATATATGATACTTTGTCTGTGTGGTCTGCTGCGTGGCGCAGCCTGCGTCACTTTTCTACGTACACGTGGGGCTGTTTGAAGCCCCATAGAAAAGCAATGGGGACATTTAGCTAATCAAATCCCAATAAAAAGTGACTACGTCACTATGGAAAAAGCCACAGGAAAACTTTCTGAAATGGGCGGTTTCGCCACCGCCCAAATTAGTTTAGTGTTTACGTCAAGGAGCTACGCTGTTTACGCTGGAGACACAGACATGTGCGCGCGCCGTACGCGGAAGTGCCAAACGCCTTGTTTTCCCTGTTTACTTCTAAAACTGCATCTACAGACGTCTTGTTTGAATAAAAACTATCATCGTGTTTAAGTGAAATCGGCTGATTTCATATCAATCCAAGACATGTGATGTGTCAAACTCCGTTACCTTGACTGCAAACACACCAAAGAAGAGTGTTTTTTTATTTATCTTTTTAATTACCTGGATAAGGCTAAGCTAAGCTTAACTTCTATTCATAAAAATGTGCTTTGGTTATTTGAAAACCCATGAAAGACTGCTAAGAATTATATGTCTTTAAGAACAACTTTCCATGGAGCAATAATGTCTGTGATGATTAATTATACGAATGTAAAATGTTACACATGTAGTTCAGGGTAACTAATGCCACTTAGAAGCTGTTTTATGAAACGGGCGCAAACAATTGTTTGTGTTTTTATTTCCTCTTAAAGGCGTAATGGACGATTTTTCGGCGATTTGAGAACTCAGGCGGAAGTGCGCATGCGCACTCCCCCGTGCGGACTGATACAACACACACGTGTTGTGTATTAGCGCGACGGATCGCATCGCATCTCTCTTCTCCCGTAGATTTCCGTCTTCTTATGAGACAGCTCAAACTGTCTTTCTCCGTCTTCATTTTGTCCCGTACACTGAGGGAACTATATTATGATAGATCAATGCTCTTAGACACGCGGAAACGTACTGCTCTCCTGGGGACGAGCCACACGCGGCTGCAGGTGAGCGGTAGGTGCGTTTTATGATTAATGCGTGGCAGGACTAATCGGCAGTCCAAAAAAAATCGTCCATTCAACCTTTAATGTAGTAATTGCTACTATGCACTATAAGTTACAGTATCACTGAGATTTTTGTCCTGCTCTTTACAATCTGATATTTTATAAAGTGTAAAATGTAATTTTATGTCAAATGTATTTTCTCTATAAGTCATTATATTATTTTTTACCAAAAGTGGAAATAAAGTGTGTTTACTTAATTAATTCAGTTGTAAATGTGTATTTCAAATTATGACGGAGTATAAGGGCCACCCCCACCCTCCCCAAAAATGTGGAGCACTACGGGAATCAGGTAATTCATTAATTAAGAAAAAGTCATTAGATAACAAGAAAAAGTAATTAAATAACAAGAAGAAAGTCATTAATTAATGAGAATAAACTCATAATTTAAAGAAAATAAAGGCCCGGGTCTGATAGGCATTTCACTTTCAGTACCACGGCCAGGACTCAAATGGCGCTTGACTTGAATGGGTTGAAAGTTAACACAAAAGCTCACAATAGATCACAATAGGCCTTTTAGACATCACAAACAATTATTTCCCCCGTGAAGCGTCCCCATGTCCTTCTGGTTAATGTCCTATGCGTGGCTCAAGTTCGGGACACTGGGCGGGACACTGGGCAAGACACTGGCCGCGCTCAGAGCCACAGTCACAGCAGGCGAGGGAGTCTCGGACCATTTTCACCAATAATCTGCTCCCTCAACTTCTGCCCCTTCACCCTTCAAAACTTTATATAAAGTCACTGTTCAAATGAATTTTTTTACATTTTTAGTTTTCTCGTTGTTCAGATTCAAAATTAAAGTTGGAAGGAGCAGATTCTATTAGAACTACATTTCCTGTGTTTTTGTCAAGCCATGTTTCAGTTAAAAACATTAAAACAAGATTAAAAGAAGAAATAAAATCATTGATTAAGAATTACTTGATATATTGTCAACCAATCCGGTTGGTTCGCCATTACCATTCGGTCTGTCTGTATCTGGAAGTCCCAGAGGACCTTGGCTCGGTCGTTCTCCACCACCTTTAAAGGTGTTTCCCACTTTGTCCTTGGGGTCTCCAGCCCGTACTCTGCACAGATGTTTCTGTACACTATGCCAGCCACCTGGTTATGGCGCTCCATGTATGCTGTCCCTGCCAACATCTTACACCCTGCATGTCTCAGGGCCCCCTTTGCACAGCCTACACCTTGGGTCTTGTCTGGTGTGGTACATCTGGGCCTCTATTGTGTTCAGGACCTGCTCCTGTGCTGCCATGATCAGGGCCTCTGTGCTGTCCTTCAGACCGGCTCTTTCCAGCCATTGGTAGGATTTCGTAATATCAGCCACTTCAGTTATGTTCCGGTGGTACATCCCAAGTAGGGGCTTGTCCTCCCATGACGGTCCCTACAGCATCTCATCATCCTCTGTTCCCTATTGTCTGCGACATTCACTGAGCACGTCATCTGTTAGAGCCTTGTCCTTGATATATGGATCTTGAACGTTTCGTTTCCTCCTACATAGTGGCTCTCACGCTCACTAGTCCCCGGCCTCTTTCCTTGCGGCTAGTGTAGTATATATATATTAGGGCTGGGCAAGTTAACACGTTATTATCGCGTTAACTCATCATTTATTTAACGCGATCAATTATTTTAATGTACATTAACGCAGGTCGGATTCCCCTGGTCCACACCAGTTCTAAAGCCTCGTACAAACCGCTGCGGCCGACGCAGAATTTGAGCGCGTGTACATTAGAACAGTGGTTCTTAACCTGGGTTCGATCGAACCCCAGGGGTTCGGCGGAGGTCAAGACACACATTCGACTCATATGATTCGTGACACGCCCCGCTTGTCTGCAGGGAATTTGGTGCGCTCAGTAGTCGACTTGTGACATTGTGATGTACGTCCTGTGATTTCTTTCTTCATATTTTAGACTGAATCAAAGACCACCCTTCTGGGCAAA
Source organism: Eucyclogobius newberryi (assembly GCF_026437365.1). Taxonomy (NCBI): domain Eukaryota; kingdom Metazoa; phylum Chordata; class Actinopteri; order Gobiiformes; family Gobiidae; genus Eucyclogobius; species Eucyclogobius newberryi. The sequence goes on along the minus strand of NW_027316056.1, from coordinate 20,846,558 downwards.
GTATTTGTGTGGCTGAGGTCTTGTTTTTTCCGATGGTATTACTTGTGTACTTTAATTGATGAGAAATAACTCTCACCGGACTCCGATGTAAAAAATAGTTAACAAAGTTTCATCTACAGTTTTGTGACACTTCTTACAGGAGTAATCAAATACAGCTGTTCTCAAAAAATAGAATACCATTTGGCTCTGTATTTTGCGCTGTGTCTCCTGCGCTCCTTCCTTGTGTGTTTCTTAGCGCTGTCTCTCTTAAAGTGACAGTAACACATTTACGTCAGAGCAGGCCAAAGACTACAAATACATTCTACAAATAAAGATAAGATAAGATAAGATAAGATATTCCTTTATTGTCCCACATGGGGAAATTTCATCGGTGCAACGCAGGTAGATACAGAGGTAGATACAGAAGAACAGATCACTTATAGGAAGTCTGAAAAACACTTTCAGTAGAAGATCTCCTATAAATAAATAAATAAAAACTCCCTTAGACAAATAAATAAATAAATACCATTGCATGTGATCACGACAGTAATTGCACATGAATATGTGTCACGACGCCACATAGATTGCACATGAATTTCACAGTAATTGCACATGAATTCCAACAGCAATTGCACATATGACAGAATTGCACATGGTTAGGTCAGTATTGTGAGTGTTCAGTACTAACAGTGTTTGTTATAAAGTCTGACAGCAGCAGAAAGGAAAGACCTGCGAAACCTTTCCTTCACACAGCGAGGGTGGATCAGTCTGTCACTGAAGCTGCTCTCCAGAGAGGACAGTGTCCTGCAGGGGGTGAGACTCATGGTCCAGCATAGATGTGAATCTAGCCAGGACCCTCCTGTCCCCCACCTCCTGCACCGAGTCCAGAGCACAGCCCAGGACGGAGCTGGACTTCTTGATGACTCTGTCCAGCCTCTTCCTCTCCCTCTCTGTGGTGCTGCTGCTCCAGCAGACCACACCGTACAGGAGGGTTGATGCCACCACAGAGTCGTAGAAGGTCTTCAGGAGTGGCCCTGTCACTCCAAAAGACCTGAGACCTGACAAGAGAGTGGCTTAGTGCAGAGGAGTAAAAAAACACCCAGTTTTAGGAATCTACAAACTTTTCTGGTTCTTTTCAATGCCCTGGCAGTGGCAATAAGCTTTAGTTTTGTGTTTGATAACATTGTTTAAGTTAATATGTACACAATGTATTTATTTGTATTTAACTGGTTAAGTGTTTGTTTGCACAACCAATGTTATGGCGCTTTAGTGTCAAGTTCTAAGAATTTACAAACTGTACTGAGGTGTTTTCTGGTTTAGGGACATTTGGTACTAGACCGGTTATGCTGCTCCTAAAATGTGTTTTGAGAGTCTAATGTTTAATGAGAATACAATGTTTCTGACGTTCCCTCTGAAGTGGCCTGTTCATCTTGAATGATTGTGGCTCAGGATTTTGTGGCAAGTGAATACTTAATATTTTATTTAACTGCTACTGAATGCTAATGAACTTTACACTACTTTTGAATTTTGCAAGTAAAAATGCGATTAATCGTGATTAATCAGGGAAATAATGCGATTAATCGCGATAAAAAAAATTCAATCGTTGCCCATTTTATTGTTTCAAACAAGTCGGAGCAGCGACTGCAGTGATGCAGTCGCTGCTCTGCCTGTCAATCTCACGTTCCATCCTTCCCTCACTCGTGAAAAAGAACCCGAGATATTTGAACTCCTCCGATTGAGAACCATGGCCTCAGATTTGGACATGCTGATTCTCATCCCAGCCGCTTCACACTCGGTTGCAAACCGTCCCAGTGCATGTTGCAGGTCCGGGTTTGATGGAGCCATCAGGACAACATCGTCTGCAAACCGGACATCCTCCGACCCCTGACTGCGCCTAGAAATTCTGTCCATAAAAATTATGAACAGAACCGGTGACAAAGGGCAGCCCTGGCGGAGTCCAACATGCACTGGGAACAGGTCTGACTTACTGCCTGCAATGCGAACACAGCTCCTGCTCCGGTCATACAGGGACCGGACAGCCCTGAGCAAAGGGCCCCGGACCCCGTACTCCCGGAGCACCCCCCAAAGGACACCCCGAGGGACACGGTCGAAAGCCTTCTCCAGATCCACAAAGCACATGTGGACTGTCTAAATCATGTATTCATAAATGCAACAGAAAGCGTGAATAGTTTGTTGCCTGTAGTGTTTTCCAGAGACTCCATCTGTTCTACAGAAAAGCAGGATAAGGGCTTCAGGGGACGCTGGACCAGGGGCGCAGCAGGAACATTTAGGGACAGTGGGGGACCCTTATAATATATTGAGTAATCAAATCAAATCAAATCAATTTATTTTTGTAAGGCCCAAAATCACAACAACAGTTGCCTCTGAGGGCCACAGGGAGAAATGAATCAACAATGTCTGTGGTGGCGATGGAGTCAGACAATGTCTGTGATGGCGAGGGACGATGTCCCAGGGTCCTCTGTCCTTAGACTCTCCTTCTCGGCCAGGAAAAACTACAAAAAAAACCTCTTTGGGAAAAAAGCGTAGAAACCTGGAGGAGTTCCAGTGAAGGAGAGATCCGACTCTCACAGACGGACAGACGGACACGAGGAGACTGGAGCTGGACCCACTCTTCAGGCAGATGAGGGACCGACTGAGGCGAACTGGACCCACTCTTCAGGCAGATGAGGGACCGTCGGAGTCGAGCAGGACCCACTCTTCAGGCAGATGAGGGACCGTCGGAGGCGAACTGGACCCACTCCTCAGGCAGATGAGGGACCGTGGGAGGCGAGCTGGACCCACTCTTCAGGTAGATGAGGCACCGTCGGAGGCGAGCTGGACCCACTCTTCAGGCAGATGAGGGACCGACTGAGGCGAACTGGAGCCACTCTTCAGGCAGATGAGGGACCGTCCACATGGGGCAGGGACCACTTCACCAGGAGAGGGACATCTGGGTCCACAGGTCCTCAGGAGTGAGAGAAAGAAAAAGAAGGCGGTGAACAGTTTGCAAGTGGAATTAAAAAATAAATATTGTTTGATAGCATAAGTAGTCAGAAGAAGAGGATAGTGCTCAAGCTGTCATACTTCCCCCAGCACAGTTACTCCTAGGGCAGCGTAGCTGAAGCTGTGGGTTTATCTTTCTGTTCCTAACTACTCTGACCATAAGCGATTTCAAAGAGGAACGTTTTAAGCCTGGACTTAAATGAAGAGACTGTGTCAGCATATTTAACATGGGTCGGGAGCTGATTCCATAACACAGGGGCTTGGTAGCTAAACGCTCTACCTCCTACAGTACTTTTAGAGACTCTTGGCACCACCAGAAGGCCGGCATTCTGAGAGCGAAGAGCTCTGTTTGGATGATATGGTTCTATAGCATCTTTGAGGTAGGATGGGGCCATGTCATTTATGGCTTTGTAGGTCAAGAGTAGAATTTTGAATTTGATTCTGGACTCGACGGGGAGCCAGTGAAGAGACTTCAGCACTGGCGTAATGTGCTCTCTTCTTTTTGTTCCTGTTAGTAATCTTGCTGCTGCATTTTGAACCAGTTGAAAGCTTTTTATGGAGCTTTTAGGACACGCTGCAAGCAGGGAGTTACAGTAGTCTAATCTAGTCGTTACAAATGCATGGATAAGTTTTTCGGCATCACTTTTAGGCAGGATTCTTCTGATTTTGGCGATGTTGCGCAAATGGAAATAGGCTGTTTTACAAGCTTGATTTATATGAGCTTTAAATGAGAGCTCCTGGTCAAATAAGACTCCAAGGTTTCTTACAGTAGAACTGGAGGCTACACTGACATTGTCCAGTGTGACTATCTGCTCAGATAGAGCGTCTCGTAGATGCTTAGGGCCAAGCACAATGACCTCGGTTTTTTCAGGGTTAAGAAGCAGGTAGTTTAGTGTCATCCAGGTTTTTATCTCCTTCACACAAGTACTAAGTCTGTCTACTTGATCGCTCTGATCAGGTTTCATTGATAAATACAGCTGAGTGTCGTCTGCATAGCAGTGGAAGTTAATGTCATGCTTTCTGATAATGTTGCCTAATGGCAGCATATAAAGAGTAAACAGAATTGGACCGAGTACCGAACCCTGTGGCACACCGTGAATTACTTTAGAGCTTGGTGAGGAGCTCTGGTTTACATTAACAAATTGGAACCTATCAGATAGATAGGATTTAAACCAGCTGAGGGCTGTTCCTCCAACACCTACATCACATTCTAACCTCTGCAGTAGAATGTTGTGGTCAATGGTGTCAAACGCTGCGCTGAGGTCCAACAGAACCAGGATTGAGACCAGTCCATCGTCAGCGGCTAATAACAAATCATTTGTGACTTTAACTAGTGCAGTTTCAGTGCTGTGGTGGGCTCTGAACGCTGACTGGAAAACTTCAAATAAGTTATTGTCCTGCAGGTGGCGACAAAGCTGTTTTACTACAACTTTTTCAAGGATTTTAGAGACGAAGGGAAGATTTGAAATAGGTCTGTAGTTTACCAATAGGTCGGGATCTAGATTAGGCTTTTTCAGAAGAGGTTTAATGACTGCATGTTTGAAGGACTGTGGAACATAGCCACTTTCGAGTGAAGTATTTATTATATTAAGAATAGGGTCTATAATTAGGGGGAGAATGTCTTTGAGGAGTCTGCTTGGAATGGGGTCTAGGACACAAGTTGAGCTTTTAGAGGACATAATGGCTGAAGTTATCTCTGCTTGATCAACAGCTGTGAACCTTTCTAGGTTTACAGGTGGATTTATATGGGACGTTAGATTTACAGCTTGGGCTAGTTCAGGGCTAATAGCGGGGGTAATTTCATCTAATTTATCTCTGATTGTTTTTATTTTATTATTAAAAAATAGGAGGAAATCATCAGAGCTAAGTGTAGCTGGGATTGAGGGCTCTACTGCACTGTGACAGTTTGTTAGCCTAGCTACAGTGCTGAAAAGGAATTTAGTGTTACTTTTGTTGACTTCTATTAGATTTGAATAATATCTGGTTTGGGCCTTACGCAGAGCCTGCTTATAGGACAGCAGGCAACTTTTCCATGCTTTTAGGGATTCTTCGGTGTGAGAGCGACGAAATAATCCCTCTAACTTTCTAACTCTTTGTTTATGTGAACGCAGTTCTTGATTGTACCATGGGGAGGCGCGCTTTGGCCTAATGACCTTCTGTTTTAACGGCGCGACAACGTCAAGAGCAGACTTCAGAGAATTCATGGTCAAGTCGACACATTGATCACTTATACTGGGACTAAAACTGTTCTCAGCAGGATCACATGACATGTCACTGAATATTGGCTCTATTATTTCTTTGAATTTTGAGATAGATTTTTCAGATATTGTCCTTTTCATTATAACTTTATTTTGTGGGACTGGATGATCTTTAAGAATAAACTGAAAGGTAATTAGGAAATGATCTGACAATATAGGGTTTTGAGGGAGGACAATGAGGTCACTAATCTCTGTTCCATACGTTAGGACAAGATCCAGAGTGTTCTTGTGAGTGTGAGTCGGTTTATTTACATTCTGAGTGAAACCAATGCTGTCTAACAAGGCGCTGAAGGCATTACTGAGAGCGTCATCACTCATGTTCACGTGGATATTAAAGTCTCCAACTATAACTATTTTATCCCAGGCTAACACTAAGTTTGATATAAAGTCAGAAAACTCTGTTAAAAACTCTGAGTAGGGACCAGGAGGTCGGTAGATAACTATGAACAAAACTCCTTTTTGGTTTTTCATATTTGGACATGTGATTGACAGCATAAGGCTTTCAAATGAGTGAAATGCATTGTTAGTTTTAGGGCTCATGAGTAGGCTTGAGTGGGAGATCACTGCCACACCACCACCTCGGCCTGTGCTCCTGGCAGTCTGAAAGTTAACATGGCTGGGTGGGGTGGACTCATTTAGTCTGACGTAGTCGTCTTGTTGAAGCCACGTTTCAGTTAGAGCTAGAAGATCTATGTTATAGTCACTAATTAATTCATTAACTAAGAGCGATTTGGAGGAAATTGCTCTAATGTTTAGCAGTCCACATTTTACGTGTTTATTCATTTGTGTATTTGTGATTGTTATTTTCCTTAAGTTATTTGGTCTGACGCCTGAAATATTTTTTCTGAGATGTGACTTTTTGGCATTATTTGTACGAGGGACACGAGGGACACACACAGTCTCTATCTGTCTTGAATCTGAACACTTCACAGGTAACAGAACGGGCGAGAGTTCAGCGACAGAGGAGCGTCTTGAACTGCTGCTCTGCACCTGGGGCTCATCCCTAGATGGTCACTTAACACGACTAAGACTATCGGTCAAATTCCGAACTAATAGGGATGTACCCTCCGAAGTCGGATGGATGCCATCCCTGCGTATGAGCCCGGGCTTTCCCCAAAACGCACTCCAGTTATCAATAAAGACAACGTTGTTTTGAGGGCACCATCTGGATAACCAGTTGTTGAATGCTGAGAGACGGCTGTACAATTCAGCATTGATCCGATTGGGCAGGGGACCAGAAAATATTACAGTGTCCGACATCGACTTCGCAAGGTCACACACCGCGGCTACTTGAACTTTGAGCACCTCTGATTGTCTCCGCCGGGCGTCGTTACCGCCTGCGTGAACCACGACTCGCCGGAAACGGGTCCTACTCCGCTTTAAGATCCTAAGGTTTCCTTCGATGTCACCCATTCTGGCCCCTGGGTAACACCTAACGCTAGCAGCTGGCAGCTTCACGTCTCTGACAATAGAACTCCCGATTACAAGAGTTTCTCTCGTGTGTTCAGCGGGCGTGTGATCGCTGAGGGGAGAAAACCTATTATAGACGTGAAGCTCACGGCGCTCTGAGGTTCGGCGTTTAGCGCCTTGTCCCCTCCGAACTGTCACAAAATGGTCCCTATTCTGTTCCTGGTCTAGTCCCGGCTGCACGGGAGACGCTGAGGGGCTGAGCTCGGCCTTACTGCTACTGCTAATGCTAATGCTACGCCCTGCAGCGCGGTCCGGTAGCCCTCGCGCTAAAACCGAACTATAACTGGACTTAAGCTCCTCTAAACAGCAGATCCGCGCTTCTAACTCCGTAACCCTGGCCTCCAAAACTACCACTACACTGCACTTCACGCACCTATCATCAGAGAAGGAGCCAGGGTTCTGACTCGACATATGACAGCTCAAACAGGTAAAGGTAGATCCAGCCATGACGCTAGCGGCTAGGCTACGCTAGGCTAGTTCAGGCTGGAGCTAGAGAGTGAGGAGGGCTTTTAATCCACAAAATACTGAAAAGCGAGCGGCTTGAGGCTCCGGATTGTTTGCGGAGAAATCAAACGTTCACTTTCGTGTATATGATGCGTAAATAGTGTGTATAATTCGTGGATTAATCGGTAAAAGGCTCTAAGAACGAACAGCTCTGAAAACGCGACACACTCACCGGAAATGACGTCGCCGACTTCTAAATCAGTAATGAGTTGAAAATAATATAACTATGTATATATACCTATATACTGTGTGCTGTGCACCAGCACACAGAAACTTTTATGATTTTTGTTGAAGGGCCCAGTGTTTATTTATTTGTTGAATTTTCTTTATGTGTTTTTTTTCTCTTTCTGTTGTTGTGTTGTTGCTTAGTTTTTTGTTCATCTATGTTCTAATAAAAAACATAACATCATCAACAACAACAACAAAAGGATTGTGATTTATACAATATTTATAACATTTACTTTATAAATAACGTCACACTTTTTACTCGTTTAATGTGGGTTGGGGGCATGGGGGCACCACTGAGTATTTCCGCTTAAGGCACCCAAAATGTAAGCAGGGGCCCTACAAGCCGCCACTGCTGATTGATGCTTGTGTTAATTCGCATTTCAATTTGCCAGCAAGACAAATTTGACTGCTTATCTTTGCCTTGGCTGTGCTTGCATTCAACTTCATCATATTTTCACCTAAATTAGTTTCTATTAATAATGCTCTCCCTAGTTTTTAAAGTTCTTATAAAAAGGGTTTGGTTGAAGCAACTGTGTGTTTTAATCAGGGTGGGTTAAATGGGTGGATCTTTTTTACTCTGATAATCTGAGACTGAAACTATTGTCTCTTTTTAATGTGTATGTGCAAGGTGTGGCCGGTAAACCTGCACAACGGGTTATGTTGTGTGACGGTAGATGCGTCAAAGATTCCGTGTCTATGATATCCTTTCAATGCTGAGCACCCATACACACCCAAACAGGCGCATCCACACGCACATCCACACATAAATCCTTCCAACTGGAGGAAGCTGAAACTTTTCCCAAGATAGAGGTACCAAACCCTCATGGTGATAACCAAAACCCCACAACATTTGTGTATAGAACCTGGACTAAAAAGGATGTTATGAAAACAGTAGAAGGAGTTACATCACACATAGTATGTCCCATACAGTTCTCTAAGACATTGTGCAGTTACAGAGGACATATTAAATGGAGTGGAAGTACAACAGGTTTTGATGTGTGCTTTGGGCCTCGATTGGGGTCAAGTTAAAGGTAACTTGTAAATGAGGCGTTGGGAAGGAGACCCAAGCTTGCGACCTCGGACTGTATATTTCCTGAATTGATAATCCTCAATCTTCCCAGGTTGTCTGGCCAGAACAAGAGAAGGACGTCAGCCTTTACTTTATCACTTTTTATTAATTGCGTGTGGGTGGATAAGAGTTGTCGTTTTCTACAAATACAGAAATAAGTACCGTAAACAATGGATAAATAACAAACACAATAATGTGATGAATATGGACAGATGTACATAGAATATATAAACAATAAATGTGTGAATACAGTTGGATGCAGTAAAGAAGTTCAGATGAAACAGATAAGTATTCAAGTAACAACATTCACAAACACAAGCAATGACTTCCGGACGTATTATCGTCAAAAGCTAGAAATTCCGAGCGTGCTTGAACGCATCACCACATGCTCCAGCGTGTTGCGGAGTGATACTGGCCTATGGTCCGTGAATGCATCATTGGCGCACGTTACGCTGCCGAGATGGATACAGAGAATAATGGGGCTACCTAACTATGAGTAATGACGAATAATAACATGATTAAAACAAGCAGACGAGGCACTAGGATGAGTCAACTCATATTCTCAAGGACCAAGAACCCACTAGAATAGCACACGAGGAACGGGGAGCAGACGGGAAGTGATCGTACCAGACGAAGGGAAAAAAATAAGCCGGCGGAAATCGGCTTACTGGCGTGGTTCGGTCCGGCGTGGTCCTATTCTCCGGGGTGGGTCCGTGGGAACGACGGAACCGGGCTTGGCCGTCTCAGTTGTGTACCAGCAGGAAAGGCCTTCTGCACCGCCGGGGGGCGCGCGGCAGGTCGGGGAAACGGCTCGAGTCTTTTTCCCAAAAGGTGTCGCTGTTAGCTTATGCTAGCGACGTGTCCAGCAATCTTCCAAGATGATAACTTCTTCAGATATGCACTGATCTACAAAAATGACGTAGGTTGCTTTAAAAAAAAGTTTAATAAAGTAGTTAACAAGAGAAAGTGTCTTATTTTGGCTCTCCGCGCGTGTAAAGGTGTCCTTCAGGTAAGGTCAGTTATGGGTTGAGAGGCGGACAAAGAACCTGGCCACTGTCTTTGTCCTCCAACTATGCGGTAGGCCTTCTACAGATGGAAAAGATAAAAAGTTCCGCGGGCAGCATTGGAGAAACGTAAAAGTAAGTGAGGTAAGAGGATGATCGTAAGCCGGCGGTGCCTTTTCAAACTTCGCGCCGGGGGCGTGGCTAAAAAGGGAGAGGGGCGGACGCTGCTGCATCCCTGCTCTTCCTATTTTTAATACGGATGATGCAAAACCCCTGGTTAACAATTCATTACATGTTAATACAATTTTAGCATTTTATGTCAAACGTTATTCCCTGAGAAAAATACATTTTCCTTTACCTTTGGCGCATATACACTTGTTCACTCTAAAATCAAAGCACAGTGTTAAATATAAGACAAAGTTAGAAAACAGTAAACACTTGACATAAAATTCATAGTAGTTCACACTCTCTGTATTTTACCAATTGTAGCAAATTTGTAACACATTGTCCATGAAAAGAAAAGTTAATGTCATATCATAAGTCTTTTGCCTTCTTCAGATCTTTGATCTGACGCAAGCCAGATCTCTCTACGGCTCCGCTGTGGCACCATGGTATGATAACAAGGGCCAATAAAACGTTTGATCCTTCACCAGATGTTTTTCTTTGGTTTACGCCTGATGCCAAAACTACAGGTCAAACAGAGTTCCCGAGGAAAGGTCTGAGGATTGTTCCCCTACAACAGTTTGGACAATGTCCTCAAATATCATTGACTAGGGTTGAGTGGAAATGATGAAGCCTAAGTAGTCAAACTTGTCACAGACTGGAATAAAACAGAAAAGAAAGAGAGAAAACAGAAAAATTCTACAGCTGGAAAACAGGTTACTCCAAGAATGATTTATTTTGGACTACAATCTGTACTCCTAGTGTACATCTAAAAGTTGAGACATATTCCCTCTGACCACAGCGGAAGAAGAATCATTGAGAGAGATACGCCAACATTTATGGTCTAAAGGCCCTACAGATGTAGGATTAATGAAAGGAGGCCAACATGTGAATTAAAGGAAAAACAGACAATAGGCCAAGAATTAAACAATATCCTTTAAAACCAGATGCTGCAGAAGGAATCAGACCAGTAATAGAGAACTTACTAAAGGCTGGGATATTAGTTCCATGCCCTGAAACTCCCTGTAATACTCCAATATTCCCAGTAAAGAAAGAAGCATGGCGAAGGATTCGAGACCTGAGAGCAGTAAATGAAGCAGTTATCCAAAGAGCACAAAATGTACCAGATCCACACACGTTGTTAAATACTTTATGACCAAACTCAAAATGGTATTCAGTGGTAGATCTCGGCAATGCAATTTGGTCTATACCAGTAAGTAAAGAAAGTCAACAATGGTTCACATTCACTTTCACCAGATTAAGTCAAGGTTATTGTGAGAGTTCAACAATATTTTCAGCTGCAATTGCTAATTGAGGAAGTCATATCAAAATCTATGTAGATTACATTTTAGTAGCTTCAAAATCAAGAGAAAAATGTAAAGCTGGTACAGCACTACTTAAATATTTGGCAAAAACAGGGAAGAGTGTAAGTAAAGATAAACTCTAGTTATGGAAAACGGAAGTTAAATACTTACTTATATTAACCCAAGAAGGAAGAACTGTAAATACAGAACGCAAAGCTGCTATTTTAGCAGTTCCACAACCTGTGACAAAAAACAGATTATGTCCTTCTTAGAACTGCAATTATTGCAGAGCTCGGGTACCAAACTATGCTTAACTAGCAAGACCATTACAAGATTTAATCCATGTAAAATCAATGGTAGCTGGAGACAAAATCATGTGGATAGAAGCAACAATTTTAGCCTTCTGTAAACTAAAGGAATCCTTAGTGGGTACTACAGTGTTAACATTGCCATATTACTCAAAACCATTTATACAAACTGTCACAACTTTAGCCAGGCTTTAGTTGTTTTTTCATTGGTCTATGCCCTTCAGTGCCACTCCAACCAATCAGAGAGCAGACTCTGCCACTCTCTCCTGCTCTGCACTAATTACTGATCACATTCACCTGGCCTGCCCCACCTCAGTATATGGACCGGTCCATTTCCTTCTGTTCCCTGCCAGATTGTCTTGTATGTTTCTGTAGCTCCCACCAAACTGTTATCCTGATTCTGAGCCTGCCTGTTCCTGTTTTGACCTGCCTTCTTTGGATTTTGGACCATCTATTGTGCCTTCCCCATTCTGGATTTGTCTGCCACGTGTTACAACCTTGTTTTCATCTCTGCTGGTAATAAATACCCTAAACCTGAACTGTTTCCTGTGTCGTGTATTTGGGTTCTTGCCTGGCATTTTGTGACTCCTGACAGTACAATCTGGCAAAAAATTAACCCAGCCAACATTGAGAAAATAAGACAGGAAATGGCAGCACAAGCTGCTGCTCTACACCATCATGAGAAGCAGTTCACCGCTATGGAGGTGGCTCTCCAGGAGACTTCTGCACGCCACAACCAACATTTGGAGACTCTGAGCAATCAGCTCCAGCAGCTCCTGGAGTCCAGACAAATGCCAGCGGCTTCATCACCCACCGGTCCTTCTGTTTCCACTGTTCCGGGTCCAGAACCCGGCTGGAGCTTCTGGTACCTGCCGCTCTTTTCTGACTTTGTGCAAATTTACTTTTGAACTTCAGCCTCTCACATATCCCATTGAGAGGTCAAGAGTGGCTTTCATGATCACCCAGCTTACTGGGCGGGCTTGGGACTGCTGAGTGGGAGAAGCAGTCAACTTTCTGTTCTTCTGTGTGTGACTGCCTTCTCTGAGGGTCTTCAGAAGGTATTTGATCCTGGTCGAGAGGCTGCTCGTGGACTATTGAACTTGGTTCAGGGGAACTGGAGAGTGACTGATTATTCTATTGAGTTCCGGACATTTGCTGCGGAGAGTGACTGGAATGCTTCCTCCCTAACTGTCACTTTCTACAACGGCCTTTCTGATGGCATCAAGGATGAGCTGGCGGCTCGGGATCCTCCGACTGATTTGGACACGCTTATTGCCACGGCCATCTGCATCGACGGACGTCTCCAGGAAAGGAGACGAGAGAGGGCACTAACTAGTAGCCTTCCACGTCCTCCAGTGTCACCTCCCACTTCAATGTTTTCTCCTCCCGCCGGTGCCTCTGGAGACCCGGTTGAGCCCATGCAACTTGGCTGGACCAGGTTGTCAGCTGCTGAACTACAGTGGCGCCAAGAGAACTGCTGCATGCACTGTGTGCAGGGAGGTCATTACGTGTCTTCCTGTCCAGTAAAAGACGGGGCTCACCAGGAATCCAGAGGGTGCTGGTGAACCATATCATGAACTCTGAAATGCCCTCTTGTCCACTTCTTCATGCCCAGTTCAACTGCAATGGACAATCACACGCCGTCTCTATCCTCATTGATTCCGGGGCCGATGCCAACCTTTTGGATAGTGGTCTTGCCATGCAGCTGGGTATTAAATTGGAACCCTTGGTCAGACCAGTCAATGCTACTGCTCTGGATGGGTGCCTCCTCTGCACAGTAACCCACTGCACTGTTCTGCTTCATCTGGGCATATCAGGTAACCACATTGAATCACTTACCTTTCACCTGATAAATGCTCGTCCTGGGGTTTCCTTGGTTAATAAAACATAATCCACATATTGACTGGGGAACTGGTTCCATTCTACGATGGCGTGAACATTGTCATGCGGCCTGTTTGCAATATGCTTTGCTACCTGTCTTCAACACCTCTTCCTCTAACGAGCTACCAGATTTCTACGGTGTCCCATCAGAGTCTCTGACTTAAAGGAGGTGTTTTAACAAATTACGGGTCACTCCGCTTCCCCCACCCCGCCCGTACGATTGTGCCATTGACCTCCTTCCTGGATCGTCACCGCCAAGGGGGAGACTCTTTTCTCTGTCAGCCTCTGAAACCAAGGCCATGGACGACTACATTAACAATTCACTGGCAGCAGGCATCATCCGTCCCTCTTCATCCCCTGCTGGAGCTGGATTTTTCTTTGTGGATAAGGACAAATCCCTCCGACTCTGCATTGATTACCGCGGTCTGAATGACATCACCATTAAGAACAGGTACCCCCTCCCACTCGTCTATACACCCCTAGGGGCCATTATGAATACCTGGTTATGCCTTTCGGACTCACTAATGCTCCAGCAATATTCCAAGCCTTAGTGAATGATGTGCTCCAGGATTTTCTCAATGTGTTTGTTTGTATATCTTGACGATATCCTCATCTCAAAGTCTGAACAGGAACATTTGCAGCATGTCCGCAGTATTCACCAGAGCAGGGGTGGCCAACCAGTCAGAGACTAAGAACCACATTTTTTACTGTGTTACCGCAAAGAGCCACATACACATGGGCACACATGAACATCACCCCATCCCTTCCTCTTACACACACACCTCTGCTCAGCCAAATTATTATTATTATTATTATTATTATTAATCATATCATGTCACACACAACCATGATAATGACAGAAATTGACTCCTACAGTACTAAGACCACAAGCCAGTCATTTTCAACAACTAACATTGTGTGCACTGTCTCACACTCAACTCTCAGTTCAACAAAGTCCAAAATCAAAAATCATTTACATACCATATTGAAGATAAATATTGCTGGTTTTCTTTGAGATGAGGGCCGTCTCCCCGTATTTTGGACGGGGTACTTTGAAATGTGGACGGGCATTTTCGAGTGCAAGGACAGGGTCATTTTTATTAAGAAATCTCAGAAAAAAGGGAATATCATCATTAAATCGGGCCGGGAAGCGTTTGATTAAAGTCCGCCTCGGCCCGTGCCATGACAGTTTCCAAGTGAAAATTTACATGCTGCACGCTGATTGGTCGTCAAAGTTTGTGTGCTTTGCTGATTGGCTGCCGCGCCGTGGTACGGAGAATGCCGAAGCTCCACTTCCGTGCGGTTGAGTGGCGCACATGTGGTTGTGGCGAGACCCGTCACCCCGGTTCAGTAACTATACTTCCTGTTCCAGCGGGAAATTGCCATGCGTGTTGGCCCAGCGGTTAGCCATGCAGAGGTTCCTGGGATCGATACCCAAGATGACCTCTGGCATTCCCCCCCCCCGTCTCCGTCTCCGTCTCCGTCTCTTTACATAGTAAAAGAGGACTTGAGAGGAATGCTGCCAAAACCCCAGAACTAAATTGTTTTTGAAAGAAATGGGAAGATTTATTTTTTTTATTTGTGTTTCACTTTTTTTTTTTTTTACCTCGTCTCCCAACTAAATATAGTAAAAGCTTGGAGATGCTATCTGCACGGCCTCCCCTGTGACATTGTCTCAGACCGGGGGCCACAGTTCACTTCTCGTTTCTGGACAGAGTTTTGACAGCTGTTGGGGGCCATGGTTAGCCTATCCTCTGGTTTCCATCCTCAATCCAGCAGACAGACTGAACGGATAAACCAGGAAATTGAGACTGCCTTGCGTTGTGTCCCAGACACAGTCATCCTGGTCCAAACAGCTTCTGTGGGTTGAGTATGCCCACAATATGCTTCCAAGCTCTGCAACGGGGCTTTCTCCTTTCCAGTGCTCTTGGGGATATCAACCTCCACTGTTCCCTGAGCAGGAGCGAGAGGCCAGAGTCCCATCTGTTCAGGAGTTCATCCAGTGTTGTCGGTGTACCTGGAGACGGGCCGGTTCTGTTCTCCTCCTAATCAGAGAGCAGACTCTGCCACCCTCTCCTCCTCTCCCGCTTCACTAATTACTGATCACATTCACCTGGCCTGCCCCACCTCAGTATATGGACCGGTCCATTTCCCTCTGTTCCCTGCCAGATTGTTTTGTGTGTTTCTGTAGCTCGCAGCAACCAGTTATCCTGATGCTGCGTTCACACCGCGGCCGCTGATTCGCGCTCGACGCAGAAGTTGGACGCCTGTACATTTAAAGACTAGACTCATTAAAGGCGCATTCTTGACGCAAGGGAGCAGAGCCGAAAAATAATAAGCTGACGCGCGTCTGCCGCGTGCGCATGTGCAGTGGAAGTGTTAGTCTGCCTTCTCTAATGGCGGATCAAAGTTGAGAGGGTGCCTTTTGCGTATTTGCTTTTCTAAGCCCAAAAACGGAGACGCTTGGCGGCGTGTCTGGATCCACCAGTGATCCGAGTTTAGTCAATATCATCATTTGCTTCAAGACTGGATAAACACCGCTTTCAGCTGTACTTTCGTCTGTCCAGGGTCCGGTTTGGTGACTTGTTTTCCCGTATTGGTGCGCGAATAAGTACCAGGACAACTACAGGCGCCTGGCCATCAGGTCAGTACAGAAATATTCATGTCTTAGCGCAATAATAAAGTGTGCCTGCTGTGTATGTGCTTGTGGTTGTGTATAAAACTGATGAAAAGCACATAGTAAAAATTAAATATAGTTTTCATTGCGTTAATATTTTGTTCTAGTGCACCATTTTAAATTTGATTGTGGTATATTTAATGAAAGTACAAGTAAACTAAATTTAAGCTATAGTTATGTTTTTTTGATTAAGATTTCTTGCTACTGGGGATTCCTACAGGACAATCACCAGCAGCTTCAGGGTTTGTGTGTCCAGTCTCCTCCATCATCCCTGATGTCAGCAGGGCCGGCCCAAGCCTTCAGGGGGCCCTAAGCGAAAACATTTTTGGGGGCCCCTCACCACGTCATCAGAATCAGTTTTATTGCCATTGTCAGTGAACAATTCACATATGGGAACTTTCTTCAACGCAAACAAAGCGCACCAAAACTCCAGGGCATATGTTTGCCAGTTAGTTTATTCTCAACACCTCACAAACTCAAATATTGATAACTTAAATCCCACAATGCAACTTGGTATTCCGCTGACATCACCTCTACTCCCTGTACAAATAACACACGTCCCAGATATGTTTTTGGGCGTATTTGTGGGCGTTAAGGGTCTACAGCCACATTAGCAGTTTAAATTAATGAACAGGGGGGGGGGTCTGGGGGAGATTTTCAGACCTTTTTTGGGTCTGGTGCATTTTAATGTGGTCCAGCCGTTAAAGTAAGAGTCAAATGTTGAGGTTGTAATGCTATAAAATGATGATGTGATGAAACTGTGCCAGGAGAAAATGATTAAAGCCAGTTATTAATACATTAGTGTACTTAATTACTCAATACAATATTGGCTATGAAAAATAATTATGGTCAAATTGATTAATTTTAACTGAAAATGTAAAAGTAATAGTTATCCTTACTAATTTATCTTTTACAGCTCCCAACTGTTCCTTCTTGCCAAAGTGACAAAACAAGTTATATTAAATTAAAAAAATGGCATAAGCATTGCTTGATTAACAATTAACACTGATAAAACGGTGCAAACATGTTATTCCCAGAGAATGAACAGAACGAGAAGTCAAGGTCCAAACCTAGCTATAGTGAAGAGACTGCGTTTCTGCAACTTTGCCACTTTTATATAAAAATATACAGTATTATTCTATAACAGACGTAATCATAATATGTCTGGTTATTTTTCACTATCAATTTATTATAATTTATAACAAAAAGTCTAATGATGCTTTTTAAATAAATTGAAATGTTTTATTGCTCTATTAAAAGTGAATTACAATATAAATGTTTGTTCTGATCAGAACATCACACACTGGACTCTGTGTGAAACAATGCTGCGATGTGATTGGCTGATGGACCTTACATGCATAAACCTTTACGTTCCTCTCATTGCACTTTAAGAAGTCAAAGTAAAACAGACATCACGAGTCACAATTGATCTCACACATGGTGATGTGAGAGAGAGGGACGCAAACTCAAACCCGCTCATCTCTGACTGAGGCTGCACAGGGGCCCGGGACAGGGGCCCGGGACAGGGGCCAGGGACAGGGGCCCGGGACAGGGGCCGCACACTGTTCACTCCAAAGTCTCACGTCAGAGGTTCTGGACGAGACGGCGCTCGTCCGGACCGGATCTCCGCCTCTTAGTGACCGGGCCATAGACGCCCCTCACCGGCCTCACCTGCAGCCAACACTACCGGGCTGGTGTAAATGTTAAGCTTATTATCTTTCATTCAGACACATATTGTGCGCGGGGCAGAGCTCTCGTCGCCTCCAGTCTGAGCGAACTAACGTGACAGACTCGTGTTGTTTCAAACAGCAGCATTAACCGTCTCTTTGTAAGAGAAGTTCAATACCTGGAGAGTGTTGTTGAGTTTGCAGTTTCTTTACATTGTCGAGAAGTTTCTTCTTTCGTTTTTCGGCATCGGGGGGATATATTCCTCTGGACATGAGGACCACGCAGGGACCACGTTGTGTTGTATTTATGTTTTGCTCTCGTTCTGCTCGCGCACAATGAAGTTGACCAATCAGCGCAGGTTTGGTGTCTTGGTTGCCAGATTGTCATTACAAATAAATGCGGTTTATGCGTTATATGTTCCCGCTGTGTGCGCTGCCGCGCCAGCAGCGCTACTACACTAGTGGCGCACGCTGCGCTTGCACTTCGCATAAGACGGGTTGCCAGATTGGGGGCCCTATTAACGCCTCTGCTTAGTTCGCTTATAGGCTGGGCCGGCCCTGGATGTCAGGGTGTCATCTGGGACTCTCTCGTGGCTGTGTCCACAACAGAGGACTGTGTTTTTGATAGTGTTTTTCATATTCATAGGCAATGTCTGCAAAGACCACATGCTCACTCAAGATTGAGCCCAAATGCCAGGTTGTTTACACAGAATGAGATAAAGTTAAATGAATAAAACAGTGATAAGCTTCTCAGCTCTTAAGTTATCTGTACTCTTTACTTCTGTACCTACCTGTGCATTGTAACACTGAAATTTCCCCACTGTGTGGACTAATAAAGGATTATCTTATCTTGTCCTTGATTGTTTTGAAGCAGGTGGAACATGAGGTGAGCCACTTAAGTTTTAAATGTGAGATTGTTATCTGTAGAAACAAGTATTTTACCACTTTTTTGTAATACTTTATCCAATGTAAAAAAGGACCAATCTCTTATCCAAATCTATCCAAATTGGACACGTTTAGAAAACGTTTGAAAACTTTTGACTTCAAGCTATGAACTAGAACTAAAAACGTTTTAGCAAAATCTTATATATAATCATGTACAATAAGTGGCATGAGTCCAACCGGTCATATGTGAACCCACAAAGACTGCCACTGCCACATTAGTATTTTTACAGTTGGTCGTATTGTGTGCTGTTGACGTGGACAATCCGTTTTATTGTGAAGGCTCACATTCGCGCTGTTAACCACAAACTTTTCTTCCTTAAAGGCGGTGAGCGCCCGTTGCCCCGCACTCCCCAAAAACGCTGCAGCCCAGGGGTAGAGCCAAAAGAAGTTAACACAATACGCCTGTAAATACTGAAAATCAAGACGAAGGTAACCGTTTTACACGACCCAAGGTAAACGGGGTGTTCCTCTGCAGCCGTGGAAGGCATCACTTGCACCAATGAATGTCTGCGGGACGTTTTACTGCAGCTAGGTTAACTTTAGCTTTATGTGCTATAGCCCTGTTATAATCTCTTTAGTGACACCGAATAAGGGCCTTTATGTAACAAATGGCATTACTTTTTCATGTACATCTTCACAAACCCACTCGTGTTTGCAGTGTTGACACTGGGCTTCTGATGCTGACAGAAATGTACCGTGAAACTTTTTCCATCGTTGCTGAAACTGCACACGACGTGGGACTTTCCTCATTACATACATCAAACATGTAATGAGCAAATAATGAAGTACTTGTTGGTAGGGATATCAAGCCAATTAGATGAATCGATAATCGCGAATACACATAGGTCACAAAATAATCTTATGGACAAAAACGTATAATGATCGTGACAATTTTAGAAGCAAAAACAAGTCTTAAGTTCAATCTATTGTCCAAAAAAATAGACTTAAATGTAAATAACTCTTTGTAAGTTGTATGCAATTTAACTTGATTTTGTCTTTCAGAAAGTTTGATGTTAAACAATGAGAATTTATGAAAGATTAGACATTAAACAATGATCAATAATCATGAGTAATTGTTAAATCATGATTTTTTTTCTCACAATCGTAATACTAAAATTTGATATCGTGAGGGGCATCCTGACTTGTTGGGAAACTACAGAAAGCTTATTTTTGAGCATTGCAGATAGTACAGTATAGTGATAATACTGTCAACAGTACTAACAGTGGCTGTCATGTTACTCGACTGCTTTGTTGAAAATGTGAAATGTTAATTGAGAATGCCTGTAAAGTTTGTAAACCATAGCTTTGAGGTACAGACAACTGACAATACAAATCCGTCTATTTGTAGATGTATGATGTAACTTATGTTTGTTCTTTTACTTTGTCATCTCAATCCGACCTTTACCATCCAGCAGCAGTGTTTGATCAATGTTGCGTTTAAGATCAACACGGACAGTACAAAACTTTGTCCATCTCTAGGTTCAAGTTAATTCAGCTAAATTATACAACCAAAAGCACCATAAGTGACAATGTGTCCCAAGCCTAGAATATGAGTGTTTCGTAAAATTATTTTGATTGGTTTTAACACAAGGGAGAAAGCTTATATTACAATCCCAGCCATTAATGTGCATTTTCAAATGCCTGATTTAGTTTGCTTCTTGCATTTGAGACCTTGACTTTGCATTCTATTCAAATGTATTCAGGGCAAGGTGGTGCAGTTGCTTGGAATATTGAACTGCAGTACTATGACTTGTATTGGCTCTAATCTATAGTGAAAAAAGCGCATCGTCCCCAGTTCAGGGGCAGTTTCAATTTCTTTGAGGGTTGAAGTAACAGTTAAAAGTAAATGGTCGTGGTAATCTTTTATAATGCCCCTAAAGATATGTTTTCCTTATTAGTTCTAACAATTCATAATAACAATCTTTCAAAATTGTAGCAATGAATAAATGGTTAAACCGAACGCACTATAGTGGACATCTTTTCTCCCCTTCCTGCAGCCAATCAAAAAGCTTGAACCATCTGTGAGCTCACTCAGCCCCTCCCCCACTTCTTCATTGCTCTGTCACCTTTCTCTGCCTCTTTCTTTTCCTTTCCTCCTCTGCTTGGTGGCTAATCTAGCCCTTTTTTTAAAAATATAATTTCGCTTTACATTAAAAAAAAAATTGAATAAGGAAATATAAATAAAAAGAAAGGGTCTGAATCCTCTGACGCGTGTGATGGAAAAGCGTGCAGGCATTCCTCACAACCCTCATGTGAGTAATTTGTATCTTTTTTAACTGCTGTTCGTGCTTCCATTGGCTGTTAACATTCTTGGCTCTTATCAGTGCCTCTGTTGTGTCGAGCTGCCATAGCCTTAGCCTTTCTGCATGTATCCCTGCCCCCATACCATAACGCCGGCTGCTAATGCTGTCGTTTGACGTGGCTGAAGCGGAAGTTATAATGAGGGTGTG
The DNA here is from genome assembly GCF_026437365.1 of Eucyclogobius newberryi. Lineage (NCBI taxonomy): Eukaryota > Metazoa > Chordata > Actinopteri > Gobiiformes > Gobiidae > Eucyclogobius > Eucyclogobius newberryi. The sequence continues at coordinate 20,825,649 of NW_027316056.1, read as the reverse complement.
CGCTGTGTGCTTTTTGCTCACAATAAAGAAGATGCGTTCCTTTGAATGTTGTGAGAGATTAAACACATTGGCTTCTCCAGCATGTGCTTTATTTGGGAAGACAACATAACAAAATACAAAAAGAAAAAGAAAAGGAATAGCGGTTCGCTTGGAAATTATTTGAAAGATTTGACCAGTCTGTGTAATGAATTCATTATTTCTCCTTTAGTCTTTTCCTCTCTTTAATTTGAATTTGTCATTCCAAATAATTACATTAGTATTTGTCACTGTATTTTTCATATTTCTGGTAGACTTACTGTACTATGCCTGATTTGACACAAATACCCTCCAAATGATTTATAGCTTCCCCTTTTACTCAGTGATTTGGTCAAATACACTGGCCTTTAGGTCATATTTGAGCATAATGTGGCCCAAACATTAACCATTTTGGTGGTAGACAAAGCGATGTTAGACATATCCTATTGGTCAGTCTGGAAACACTTCACAACTTTCCATTTGTCAAACCATAACCGAGCACTGAACGATCTAAAACATGTAATACATTCTTTATCTCCACCACAGCCTGAGCCATGATATCTAGCTGTGACTGTTTGTATTCTCCTGGATCAATGACCCTTGACTCACTTTTTACAATACCGCATTCAGACCCAAGAGTTCCTTCAGCCTCTATTATAATGGAATCTTTAAACCATGTGGTCTATTTTCAGTGACGTGTAATGTTTCACAACAGTCACAAACATTCAAATTTTAGATTTGCTTTATTTAAATATGTCATCGTCTAAGATTGAGGAAGTGGAAAGTCTACTCATTTGGATTCAATGTATGTTATTGGATTCAATGTGTGTTTATTATTGTTTAAAGAAAAAAAAAATGTATCTATTCATTTTCACTTAATAAATACAGAAGTTTCCATAGAATAAAATAAAAGTGAGAGGGTTGAAGGGCTTACAATTGTACACACCCACAATTGTAAGCGATGTCTGGTCAAACTTGTTCCTGGTACACATTACACAATGTAGGTGATTGCATGAAAGTGAATGGAAAAGACACTGGATATTTAGATATTAAATTTACAAAAGAAATGTCATTTGCTGCCACCACACCAGTTGCAATGCAGATGCCTGGTTTCACAAACAATAATTACATATAATGTCAGAGATTTGTGCTGTTCTTCCCCCAAAAATCTGCTCCACCCATCAACTGCAAACATTTAGATTCTGCCCTATGTACTGCTTCTTTAGTGACAAGAAAAAGATTTGTGTCACGGATTTGAACTTTCGTATAATATGTTCTGTACACACAGCATGTACATAAATGTTTTAACAATATTTGAAATCTAAAACTATTAGTGTAATTGTCCTCATATTCTTAAGCATCTGCCCATTTGGAAAACTCAAGTGAGTAAATCTGGAAGGTTCTGTATTGAAATTATAAAAAATTGTTATTAGACATAGCCATGATTTCTATTTGTCTGTGTGTTTCAACAGGAATTATATTATCTGAGAACCCAAAGACGCAGAGAAAATATGGAGAAAGGATTATTTGAACACCCACATCCGGTAACAACAGGATTATGAAGTTGTAATTTAGATGTATAAATATTTAAACTCTACCCACTGACTTGCGTGTGTCTTGTTTGCTGTAGCAAAGGCGACTAAGGGTGTGCGTGGCCACCTGCAACAGAGCAGACTACTCCAAACTGGCCCCCATCATGCTTGGGATCAAAAGTCACCCAGAAGACTTTCAACTGGAAGTGGTGGTGCTCGGCTCACATCTCATCGATGACTACGGGTAAGGCCAATCAAACCGAAGTAGGGCTGCTCCATCCTGGGGGGGAAAAACCCCGACATTCTTTGAAACTGGTTCTTGTCAATTCATGTTTTTAAATGCCACGGTCTATCGATCTAGATTAAAGACGAATGTCTTGTGGGGCAGAACTATGGCTCATATAAGAGTCACAAAAGCCATTTTTAGGCCCGAGCGCCACAAGCTGGCGAGAGGCCTATTAATCTCGTAAGGCCGTGCGAAGCACGGCTGCAAAAGTGCACACGTAGTGCGCACGAAATCGAGCGCTCAGCGCTCGCCCACTTCCAAACACTCACTAACGCACTCCTTCACTCACGCACGCCCTGTGCATACTAATTAGTAGTAGGAAAATGGAACATTACCGTGTAAACGGGCGAAGCCCGTGCAAAAGTGCGCACTAAACGAGCACTTTACATTGGGATGACGACCGCCTTCCCCTTATAAAGCACTCATTTGCGCTAAGTAGCTCACGAATACGTTCCCCATCTCTTGCATGTTCCGTTCATATAAGCATGTAATGCAAAAATTTAACATTATTACTGTATAGAGGGCCAAAAACACAAAGTGGGCGGAGCCCACTCAAAATTAACGAAAGTACCCTTCAGTGACCAGGGACCCACACCATGAGGTAGGAAAGCGCGAGCGCTTTCCGAAAATGTATAGTTTATGATATTTGAAAAATGGGAAACATTGTTTTCGCATCGGAATATTTAGGCCCGAGCCCCAGCAGGGCGGAGGGCCTATTGCTCCCGCAACGCTGCCTTCGGCAGCGTTGCGGGGTACCAAACATGCGGGCTGCGCCCGCATGTTTGGTACCCCGTTGCCCCTGGCAAGTACAGTGAACTAGCCCATGCCGAAGGCATGGATCATGCATACTTACTCCTGCTATGACAGAAATAGTCAACAACGCGAAGCGCTGCATTCCTCCAAAAACCCTCTTGGCATCGTCCCGTACGCGAAAATCCATGCCGCAGGCATGGGTCATGCTTGTATCTGCTCAAATCAATGGAAGTCTATGGGGAGTGGGCGGGGCATCCCGACGGAATAGGGAGTGACGAGCGCGTAAGCGCTCGTAATGATGATTCCACCCCATGACGGCATCGGGAAGGCTTAGAGCTTTCAAACGATGTATAATTTGTTGTTATAGTGGAAACGGCTATATTGTTTTTGCTAAAAATATTATTATTTTTATTTTTATTATTTTTCTTGTTCTTCTGCTTTTTGAGCTCTAATTTGACCCCCTGAACATGCTCAAAAACTCACCAAACTTTGCCCAAAATTCAGAATCAGCGAAAAATTTTGTTTTTTCTGGGCCATTTTTTTTTTTCGTTAAAAAATGGCGCGACAGCGTCACCGACAAAAGTCAAAATACATTGCGCCTATGGGAGACGCCCCGAGGTCAACTTTGGCGTAAAGCTACAAAATTCGGGACACGCATTCCTCTTGTGAGGACAAAAATAAATAAATATTGTGGCCACGCCCCCAAACTTACCCTATGGCCGCCATCTTCCTTTGAAAATGAAAACACGCTGTGTTAGCCATTTTGTTCACGTCAAACTTTGACGAACTCCTCCTAGGGCGTTTTGCCCACCGACTTCAAAATCGGCGTACGTCCTCTGGACAAGTGGGGCATCTAAAGTTATCAAATTTTTTGAGATACCTTTACCGGTCTGTGTGCGGCGCAGCCGTTAAGTTGGACAACTTATTTTGGAATATTGCAGATCTAAAAATTGCTCCCATTTGATCAAAACGAGTCCGATTAGGACCAAATTTGAATCAGTTGTTAAACTTTCAAGTTTGGACCAGTTTAGCATGACAAAATTGAAATGGGCGCGATAGCGCCCCCTACAGAGTTGCCTTTGAGTGAACATTGACATTGACAAAAACTGGTTTTACACAAATGTTCTAAACTTTGCCCAAAATTCTATTTTGGGGTCCCGAGCAAAAGGCCAATCAAACTTATGCCTTAATTTTTACGGCGTAGCCGTAGCCATGACGGAAACCTCCCATGTTATCCCTATGGGAAAATTGCTAAATCTCTCGAATATCCACATTTTTCTGTTTCACACTTTAACGAACTCCTCCTAGTGCGTTTTGCCCACCGACCTCAAAATCGGTGTACGTCCCCTAGACAAGTGGGGCATCTAAAGTTATCCAAATTTTAAGGATAACTTTTACGGTCTCTGTGCGACGGAGCCGCAAACTTTTCCCTGAATTCTGACTATTTGGCCTTCAGAGTGGCCTATAAACAATAGAGTTTTTCCAAATGACATTATATTTTGCACAAAATTCTAATTTGCCATCCTGATCATAAAAGTATGAGAGCCAAAGTCATATTTTGTACGGCGTAACCGTAACGATGACAGAAACATCCCATGATATCCTTATGGGAAAATCGCGAAATTGCTCAAATCACCACATTTTTACGCTTCACACTTTAACGAACTCCTCCTAGGGTGATTGTCTGATCAAACTCATATTTGGGGAAAATCATCTACACAAGCGAGGCATCAAAAGTTATCCATATTTTGATTCTAAGTGCTACGGTCTCTGTGTGGCGGACCCGCAAATATATGTCAGAAATGGGAAAACAGCGAAATCTCTAAAATGACCACATTTTTATGCTTCACACTTTAACAAACTCCTCCTAGTGCGAAAGCCCGATCAAGCTCATATTTGGGGGAAATCATCTACACAAACGGGGCATAAAAAATTTGTCATATTTTGATATTAAGTGGTACGGTCTCTGTGCCGTGGAGCTGCAAATATACTGTCACAAATGGGAAAACGCCAAATCTTTGAAATGTTCACATTTACGCTTCACACTTTAACAAACTCCTCCATGGGCAATAGCTCGATCAAGCTTTACTTTGGGAAATATCATCTACACAAGCGGAGCATCAAAAGTTATCCATATTTATATTCCAAGTGCTACGGTCTCTGTGCGGCGGAGCAGCAAATTTGACTGACACTTGTGTTGATTTGCACTGGATTGGCCATGTCCAATGTGTCGCCGTCTGTCAAGTTCTTTTTTAATTCAACACACAATAAGGGCGCCATCTTTATCAAGTCGAAAGCGCAGAGTCGGAAGGCTGGCGGCCCGCGAGGGCCGTTGGATGCCGCTTGCGGCTTTAATATTCTTTCTTTCTTCTCGGGACCGACCCCCCCTATTTTTCACCAAGTGAACATTGACGAAAAGTCACAAAAATTTGCACACCTCTAAAAATCGTGCCTCTCTACATTCTGGCTATTTCCCTTTTCTAAAATAAAAAAAATTGGCGCGTCAGCACCCCCAAATGTACCAAAAATGCATTGAGAGATAGGAAATGACCCCAAAGAAATCTGATCGTAGAATCATGAAATTTGGCACAGAGGTAGATGGTGACAAGAGAAGTAAAAAATATTATCACGGCAACGCCGTCCGCCCAACCAAATGTCGGCCATATTGCTTCAAACATGGCTTAACATGACTCGAGAGTTTTTCCAAACGTCGTACTTTTACGAACTCCTCCCAGGGCGTTAGCACCATTTTCACCAAATTTCAGCTTTTTAGGGCCGAGGAGTGGGACATCAAAAGTTATTCAAATTACATTGATACCTGTCACGGTCTCTGAGCGGCGAAGCCGCAAACTGTAGCTAGAATTTCAGAAATCTCCCAAATTTAACATTTCTGCCGTTTGCGCAGATAAAGTCCGAATTGCGTCAAATTAGAATCAGTTGTTAAACTCTTTGCCCTAAACCTACTTGAAGTGAAATAAATTAATTTGGCGCCACAGCGCCCCCTACAGATTTTATACGGAGGTTAAATGTTTAGTTTTGCGAAATTATATGAAATTTGACACACAACTCAATTTTGGCATCCCCATCAAAAAAGTCAATGAGACCCATGTCATAATTGTTACGGCTTTGCCGTAGCGATGACCAAAACCTCCCATGTTATTCCAATGGGGAAATCGCAAGAACATGTTTACACTTTAGACTTTCATGAACTCCTCTTAGGGCGTTAGCCCTATTAACCTGAAATTGGTGTGACTCATCTTCAGGGGTGAACCGTCAAAAGATATCCACATTTTTATTCAAAGAGTCACGGTGTCTGTGCTGCAAAGCCGCACATTTTGTCAAGAATTCTAAATAAAATAGCTTTTTGATGGTAAAACAAAGGGGAGAAGATGTGACAGCGTCACAGATTCAGCAGTAGGCGTAATAAAAGGACAATTGGGGCGCGTTAGCGCCCCCTCTTCTTGCGGCGGCGTGGCGAGGGCCGATCATTGCCGCTTGCGGCTATATTTTATTTTATTTTTCAAGTACACTTTTAAAATTGATTGGCGCAATATAGGATAAAAATTCAGTTAATTGCACAGCTCTAAACAGACATGCATGAAGTGCAATGCATATTTTAGTTTTTATTTCCCGTACAACTATTACAGTTCATACATTTTTTTACTTTGTTTATCTTTAAGCAGACAGGTATTTAGTATAAAACTAAAAGATACATTATTATTTTGGTAAACATATAAAACAACTTAATAGAAACGGGTCCATTGACTTAAAAACTGTGTACCTGCTCAGAGTGAACTTTCACCTCAACAGGAAGTAGATTTTCAATGACTTAACTTGACACCGACCGATCCGGTCCGACTAGCTTACACGGAATGTTTTTGATTATGATGCTGTTCAGTTACATTTTGAAGGCTACTATCTGATTATTGTTATTATTTGTACTTTCACAGGAACACATTCCGAATGATTGAACAGGATGACTTTGATATCGGCTCCAAACTTCACACAATAGTGAGAGGGGAGGATGAGGCAGCCATGGTGGAAAGTGTGGGTCTAGCCTTAGTGAAGCTTCCAGATGTCCTACAGCGGCTGAAACCGGACATTTTGATTGTCCACGGTGATCGTTTTGATGCGCTGGCCCTAGCAACTGCAGCCGCTCTAATGAACATTCGAATACTGCACGTAGAAGGAGGAGAAGTGAGTAAAACTGTGTGCATTTTGTATTAAGGGCTCACATTCACAAAGCCCCTTTCCAATTCACGCCACAATTCCCTGTCAAATAAAGTATATATGAAACAAGACACAGACAACAGTGAACAGTGCACTGGAAGAGCATGTAGAAAGTCAAAATAAAATATTCAGTTTGTTATTCCCACTTTAACTGATACTGTACTGAAACAAATGTAAAAACTAGAAAATCTGCAATGGCTAAAGCCATTGCTGGAGTGTCTGCGTCTCTCCCTCCCTCCCCCTCTCGTTCCATCCCCCTCGCGCGCTCTCGCTCCCGCGCTCGACTGGCTCCGTCACAAAATTCTAAAGAATAAAGCCTAAAGAATAAAGCCTAAAGAATAAAGCCTAAAGAATAAAGCCTAAAGAATAAAGCCTAAAGAATTCCGCAGACTCATAATGCCCGAATTCATTTAAATGGGGAAAAAAGTACTAATACTTTTGCAAATTCTGTAAAAAGTACAAGTTTTTCAAATGTCAAAAGTAATGGCACACGTACTACTGTGAAAGCGATCACAATGAGGTATAACATGTTGAAATCGGTTGAAGCGTTAAGGAGTTGAAACTGGCTAAATGGAAAATCATGGAAAATATAATAATAAAAAAAAATACGTGAAATACAAGAACATATAGTGCCTGCGTGACATCACGCAGACACTCAATAAAGCCATGAATGAATCACCATATACCACTGAGAAATATTCCAATCCTCTTTGTTGGTAAATCTACTGTAGTTCTTGTTTTAATCATTCTGATCACTTTATTTAAGGTGAGCGGAACAATCGATGACTCAATCCGCCATGCCATCAGTAAACTGGCCCATTACCATGCTTGTTGCACCCGCCGGGCAGAGCAGCACCTCATAGCCATGTGTGAAGACCATTCTCGCATATTATTGGCTGGGTGCCCTTCTTATGATAAGCTGTTGGCAAAACATCACAAAGAAGACTATATGGACATCATTAAGAGCTGGCTTGGTATTTATTCATTGAAACGTGTGTGTAAATATTGCTTGAACAGTATGTACATCCGTGTGTACTTTGATTTACAGGTGAAAATGTCAAAGAGAATGATTATATTGTGGCTTTGCAACATCCGGTCACCACAGATATTCAACACTCTATCAAAATATATGGTTTAATGCTGGATGCTCTTCTCTCTTTTAACAAGAAGACCCTAGTTCTCTTTCCCAATATTGATGCAGGTCAGTTTCCCGTCAGTATATTTACATTTACTAGTCTGCAAGGTTTATAAAATAATTGTATGAAATTATATTAAACAGGGAGTAAAGAGATGGTGCGTGTGATGAGAAGGAAGGGCATAGAACAGCACCCTAATTTCCGAGCTGTGAAGCATGTTCCTTTTGAGCAGTTTATCCAGCTGGTATCCCACGCTGGCTGCATGATCGGAAACAGCAGCTGTGGAGTCCGAGAAGCAGGGGCCTTCGGCACCCCCGTCGTAAACCTGGGCACGAGGCAGACTGGCAGAGAAACTGGTACAGTATCTCAACCTTGATGTGAAGGCGATGACCACCACTTATTGTTGTTGATGTGAATCATTTTTCATTTATCTTGAAATTTAGGTGAAAATGTTCTGCATGTGAGAGATGCTGATACTCAGAGCAAGATCTACCACGCCTTGGAGTTGCAGTTTGGGAAACGATACCCCTGGTTAGCCAATCAATCCGCTTCATTTTATCTGACAATCCCCATCTAATGTACTATACATAATGTGCTGTTTCTTCAGTTCCAAGATTTATGGTGATGGAAATGCAGTGCCACGTATTCTCAAATTTCTACATTCTATTAACATGAGCGAGCCACTACAGAAGACATTCTGTTTTCCGATTGTGAAAGACAGCAACTCTCAGGACATCGATCATATTCTGGAGACGCAAAGTGCCCTTGCTGTTGATCTTGGAGGAACTAATCTTCGGGTGGCCATTGTTTGCATGAGAGTATGTAAACTATGTTTTCAAGCGGTTTAAATAATAGCCATTCATATTTCAGTTATTTTTTCCCCTTTCTTTCGTATCAGGGAAGCATAGTCAAGAAATATATTCAGCTCAATCCAAAAACCTACGAGGCAAGGATAAACCTCATATTAAAGATGTGTACTGAAGCCATGCAGGATGCTATACGGCTCAACTGTAGGATACTTGGTGTTGGTATGAGAAAACCTGATCACTTAATTTCTATGGTCTATTATGTTTTCATATAAATATTACATTACAGGAATCTCATCAGGCGGCCGAGTCAATCCACAAGACGGCGTGGTTCTGCATTCCACAAAACTCATTCAAGAGTGGTCATCAGTGGATCTGAGGACACCCATCTCTGATGCCCTGCATCTCCCTGTTTGGGTGGACAACGACGGAAACTGTGCGGCGCTGGCTGAGAAGAAGTTTGGTCAGGGCAGAGGGGTGGAGAACTTTGCTACTGTAATCACTGGAACCGGTGAGTGATCATCTTAAGTGATCATCTTAAGTGATCATCTTATGTTTACTTTCTGTCCTCTAGGCATTGGTGGAGGCATCATACTTAATAATGAGTTGGTTCATGGGAGCACTTTTTGCGCTGCTGAGCTGGGACACATCATAGTTTCACTGGACGGCCCAGAGTGTTCGTGTGGCAGCCAAGGATGTATAGAAGCATATGCATCTGGCTTGGCATTGCAGAGAGAGGCTAAAAAGCTTAATGATGGTGAGTTGGCGTATTTGATTAGACCAATGCTAAAAGTAAAGTACTGTTTAAAACGGACATGGCTAAATAAACTGGGGTTTTGCACATGATTTTGTGATGTTATCTAAACGGCATGCATATTTCAGAGGACATAATGACGATAGAGGGAATGAAGGTTGTGGAGCCGATTACAGCCATTCATCTCATCTCTGCAGCAAAAATGGGCAACTCAAAGGCTCAAGCTGTTCTCAATAAAGGTATGGCTTCTACTTGAACTCATCAATAGTATCATGCAATACCGATTACTTTTTCTTTCGATACGACACCATAATTACGATAGTAATACTATGGCAACTGGTATTGGTATCGGATCGCAATTTCCACCAATGTGTTTTGTAAAAAAAACAAAATTATAACTCCTATAATAAATAATTTTGCCATGTTGCTTTATTTTGGCTTGACCACAGTTTGAACTAAAATATCAGCATTTTTTGGGAGTAACTGTTACGTATCAGTATTTTTGCATGAAAATTTATACGATCGAAATATCAATATTTTGGTATCCATCGTCCCTCGCTAGTTATTAAATGCTTCCTTAATTGTACTCATTACAAGCTCAGATTCTCATGAATATGTATTGTTGCAGAATTGTATCAAGTGATTTTTGAACACATTATAATCATGATTATTTTTCTGACCAGCTTCCACAGCCCTTGGTGTAGGTATTATCAACATCCTCCACACAGTGAACCCATCACTGATCATTCTGTCTGGAGTACTGGCTTCATGCTACCAGGCCTCGGTGCAGCGCGTCATCTCAGAGAGAGCACTGTCCTCTGCACAGAATATCAAGGTTCTTACATCAGATCTGGAGGAACCAGCTCTACTTGGAGCTGCTACTATGGTGTTAGACTATACAACTCGAAGAATATACTGAAGGACAAAGAGCTTGCCTTACTCACTTATGGAATGCATTTGAAGTTCAACCCTGTTATGGTTAGAAAAAATGGTGTATGTTAGGCTGCCCCAAACAAATTGTCTGTTTGCTGTAACCTGACCCACCATTTTTCAAGTGGGTAGGTAGGTAGGTAGATAAATTCTTTTTTTTTTTTTTTTAACTTTGAAGGCAAAAAAAAGATCCAAAATGAATTGTATGTTTGGTGTAACCCTACCAATTTTTTTCAAGTGGGTAGGTAGGAAGGTAAATATATTTTTTTCAACTTTAAAGCATAAAAAAATCCAAATTTGTATATAGAATTTAATGATAATTTGCCTATGAAATTAAGTTAATATCATTTCTCAAAAGAGATGCTACTGTAAATGTACAAAACAAAAAAATTAATAAGTCCAGCCAATAAACTATTTTTGTACAGGACAAATTATTTGATTTTTTTTTGGCCATTTTCATGTCGTAGAATCGTCAACGTCTTGGTCATAATGACAAATTCTGCATATTTCAGCCCACCGTCAAATCAGTATTTCTTGGTTCAAGTCCACTTCATTTGGATGTTCGGATGCTCGGTTGGAACTCTGTGTCAGAGAATCACGATCAATATCGTCCACAAGCACATTACGCCACTTATCAGTCTTTCTTAACACCATCAATTTATTTTTAATTCTAACTCTTTTCGCTCGCTTCTTCCGGTCTGACACTGACACACTGAACACACATGTTGCCGCCGCCATTTTTTTTTAGGGAGTGTCTACAGAGCCGCGGCGCGCGGCCGAAACTGCATGTTTTTTTTGTGCCGCGGCTCCTGAAACTGCTGGGCTATTTGACCGCGCCGGGTTAAGATTAAGGTTAGGGTTAAGGTTAAGGTTAAGGTAAGGGTTAGCCATGAGGCTATATGGACGTGCCGCGGCTCCTGAAACTGCTGGGTTATTTGACCGCGCCGCGGCTCTGCAGCCATAGCCTTTTTTTTATTCTGCCAGTGACACGCAGTGACCGCCAGGGGTCATGCTTCAAAGACAATGAGTTGAACGTTCTCCGCTCATTAAGTTTCATTTTCATTTCTTTTTCGGCTTCGTAATATGATAAAATTATACAGCGCTTTTTTTAAAAAAACGGACGGTGAGTCGGCGAAATATAAAGAAAAATAAAAGAATTTGGCATAATTTTGACAAAATGCTAATATTTTTTTTTCAGTCAGCTATAATTTTGACGACTCGGCCGGGTTACGGCAAACAGACATTATTTTGCTCTGCCTTATATAAATATTTTTTTTTACATTTTGACAATCAATATATGATTATTTTACTTATGTCCTCCAAAGTGAATACAGGAAATGTTTTTATTTGAATTATTGCGCCAATATGACCCACTCTATACTCTGTGACCAAATGTGTATATTTATTATTGTTTTTGTATTATTTTAATACATTGCAAGTCCTTTTTAAATACATTTTTGAACATACTATTTAACATTTAATGTATTGGATTTTGACAGAGATTGGATGAAATACATTTTCAGCAGATGAAAAAACAATCTAAAATGTGTATATTTTGCCTTAAGTTTTGTTTCCTTGTATTTTTTTGTCTATTACATTATGAGCTCAATCAACTGCCTTTTGTTGTTTAAATTTAAAATCAATTAAAATGCTTTGGCCTTTCTTCCAACATGAATTTTGCCTGACGTTATTTCTCTCCTGACCAGTGACACCTATCCATGGATCTATTATGATATCACCTTTCAGGTATATGATTAAACAGTCAGGCTTCAACAGGGTTTCTTTTGAATTTTCAAAGCGAAAGATGCAATTTGACTTGAATTGTTTTAGCTCATCATTCAACTATTATGTTTAGTAAGAAAGAACATTTGATAATAAAAAAAAAAAAAAACCTTGAGCCGTCTCAATGACGGGACCGTCTTGTTAAGTAATTTGTTGTTGATTTCATTGGTCAAATTAAAAATTATGTGCTTGGAATTCGTGGGATTTGATCTGAAGAATGAAGTCTAGATAATAATAACAGAATAATGTTTTCTGTTGGACAACAGCACTGTCAATCATGCGTTCTGCTTTACTATTGGTTGACGTGACCTGTTTCCGTTAGCTTTTAAAAAAAAATATGATACGCTTATTTTTTCCTTTTAATTTTTCCAAAGATCCTTTTCATAAAAAATAAAAACAGCTGAAAGTATTTGCGCTTTTAAAAACTCTTTTAAAAAATAACACTGTTCGGATTGATGTCTCCAACTTCTGACTCTATGTAGATTCCTCGGCTAATCAGAAGGCAAGCAGCTTCTGGGTGGGAGTTGACCTAAAATCTGGTCTACTCCCACTGGCGGCCCAAATCACATGAGAGGTCTCGCAGTGTGAAATTGTCTGATTTGTTGACATAGCGGTTAAAGACACGGCATGGGGTGCTTGAGAACCTGAGTTCGGCTCACACTCCTATCCAGAATTTATTGTGGGATTGAACTTTTTTAATCTATAGATTAAGTTTTTTTTCCTTCATCTCCTAACTACTGCAAAAAACTTAGGGTTCGGTTTAGGGTTAGGGTTATTTACTTAAGGGTCAAACACTTTCTTTGAGCAGACTATACTGCGTGTGAAGTGGAACAAACTAATGCAATGAAAAAAAGCTTTTTAGAGAGAGAAAATTAGTGCTTAAGCTTAGAAATCTACATAGTGTCAGAAGTATCCCATGATCCCAACATGTAAAATATGTTTTTCGTATAGCAAATTTTAACCAGAGAATTTATGAGACTATAAAGCCAAATGTTGAAAAGGTTGCGAACCGCTGTATGTGTAGGTAGGTACATTCAATTAAATAATATGATCTCCATGAATGAGCACCTAGACCATGTAGACAAAACTGATGTGGCTGATATCATGAAATCCTATCAATGTCTAGAAAGAGCCGGTCTGAAGAACAGCACTGAGGCCCTGATCATGGCAGCACAGGAGCAGGCCCTGAACACGAGATCAATAGAGGCCCAGATCTACCACACCAGTCAAGCCTCACCAGACTCTTCACACCTCTGCACTGGCCCATCAGCTCACCACTCCACCTGGACTCACCCAGCATACAGTCCCCCCAGCATACAGTCCCCCCAGCACGGTGCGCTCTTTGCATTTGCGGGGCGCCCTGTTAACTGAATCATGATCCTTCACTTCCCTGAACTGTTTCTCCACTGCCCGGACACTTTTCCCCACTCACTCCCCTGCTGCTGCTGCTGCTGCTGCCGCCGCCGCCGCCGCTGCTGCTGCCTCCTGTCCAGTGGGCCAACCAGAGACACTGCCGAGGCGCAGTTTTAAAGCGCTAGTTGCTGTCAAGTTTATATTGGATGAATGCTGGTCCAACTTGAAAGACCCAGGAAAAAGACGCAACTCTTAACTCGGCTTCAAACTTTTATTCTGTTAACAGCAGAAGCAGCAGCAGTAACAAAAACCTTTAAACAAATGCAAAAATAAGGCACTTAATTTCTGTTATGTTTTAAACATTTTATCCAGAAATAATATAGTTTTTTAATATTTTTTTAAAAATATTTTTTAATGTTTTTAATTTCCAAAACATAAAATAGGAATTTATCCACTAATATCAATGCTGACCTCTAATGTGTTTTAAACAATAAACTAATTCAGATTTTTAATGAATAAATAAATACATTGTTTTAAGTCGTTTTATTTTAATTATCTGAATGGCTTTTAGGTTAAATGACTATTTCCCAACCTTAAACATTAAATAAAATATTCCATTACATAAAGGTCCTATCTTAAATCTAAATGAACATCTTCAATGCAAACAATGATTCAGTTTAAACGTTGCTAAACCTAAGATGAGGCCAAAATGATCTCGACTTTACTCTTGCTGTTTTACAGCTAGAAAATGTAACTGCCTCCAACCAAATTCAACACTTTTGAGCAGGTTTAAGTTAAAAGGAAACTATTTTTAAAACGCAAATCCACTCACCAGTGCATCTTTGTTCTCTCCTGTTCATTCATGTGTTTGGTCTGTGCCCTGCACACCTGTATACCTGTGCCTAGATCCCCATCTGCTGGCTGGATTGGAGATAACCTACTTGGACCAGAAATTAACTAAAGATAATAGCAGAGTGGGAAAGAAGAGTGAGAGGAGGGACATGAGAAGTAGGTCTGGGCTATTTGATTTGACAGTTGCCGTGCTTGGTCTGGTCACGTGACCAGAGGACTGGACCATTTCGTTTGAAATGTGTGTTTTTGTTATGTATTATTGTTTCATGTGTTATTAATGTCTGATCCGTATGGAGGGCAAGGGAAACTTCATTTCAAGTTAAAGGGACAATATGATTTTGAGGGTTTGTGTTGATTTATGCCAATTTTGTGTCTAACACCAATCTTTTGTTAATTGGTTTGCCCAGGGGACGGGCTAAGGGTTTAAAAAGGAGCTCTGCTCATTGTTGGATGGAGAGAGCTGAGGAGAGCATGTTTGCTGTGAGACCCTGTTACTGTCGCTGCTGTGAGTTTTTGGATCCTGTAAATACCTTGTTTGATAGTCATCGTTTTTTCACTGTAAATATTCTGCCACTGTTTTTGAGACTGATTGTGAATAAAAATCACTGCACTATTTTTTTCGACTGCACCATAATTTTTCCCGGAAGCTAAAACTAACCTGTGACACATACTTTACAACAAATACTGTTGTTAAGTACTGCTTAAGTACTGCAAATACTGCTGCCCTGAACATGTGTCGTTCATCTTCATATTCATGTGCAATACTGTTTGGTGCAATATTCTCTGTCCATGTAACAGCTGTAAATAAGAGTGTCACTATTGTTATTATTGGTATAAGAGCTTTTCTATGAGAGTTTTATAAGAGCTTTTCTGTAAGAGTGTTTTTTTTTTTATAAGTTATAAGCGCCACAAGCTGGCCAGAGGCCTATTAGTCTCGTAAGCTGCGAAAGTGCGCAATGCCATTCACTCATTTTTGACAACAGCAGCGCGAAGCGCTGCATTCCTCCAAAAGCCCTCCTGGCATCGTCCTGTACGCGAGAGTCCATGCCGCAGGCATGGGCCATGCTTGTATCTGCTCAAATCAATGGAAGTCTATGGGGAGTGGGTGGGGCACCCCGACGGGAAAGGGAGTGACGAGTGCGTAAGCGCTCGTAATGATGATTCCACCCCATGGTGGCATGGGGAAGGCTTAGAGCTTTCCAACAATGTATATTTTGTTGTTATAGTGGAAACGACTATATTGTTTTTGCTAAAAATATTATTATTTTTATTATTAGGCCCGAGCGCCACAAGCTGGCGAGAGGCCTATTAATCTCGTAAGGCCGTGCACGTAGTGCGCACGAAATCGAGCGCGAAGCGCTCGCCCACTTCCAAACACTCACTAACGCACTCCTTCACTCACGCACGCCCCGTGCATACTAATTAGTAGTAGGAAAATGGAACATTACCGTTGTAAACGGGCGAAGCCCGTGCAAAAGTGCGCACTAAACGAGCACTTTACATTGGGATGACGACCGCCCTCCCCTTATAAAGCAGTCATTTGCGCTAAGTAGCTCACGAATACGTTCCCCATCTCTTGCATGTTCCGTGCATATAAGCATGTAATGCAAAAATTGAACATTATTACTGTATAGAGGGCCAAAAACACAAAGTGGGCGGAGCCCACTCAAAATTATCGAAAGTACCCGTCAGTGACCAGGGACCCACACCATGAGGTAGGAAAGCGCGAGCGCTTTCCGAAAATGTATAGTTTATGATATTTGAAAAATGGGAAACATTGTTTTCGCATCGGAATATTCTTCTTCTTCTTCTTCTTCTTCTTCTTCTTCTTCTTCTTCTTCTTCTTCTTCTTCTTCTTCTTCTCGGGACCAACCCCCCTATTTTTCACCCAGTGAACATTGACGAAAAGTCACAAAAATGTACACACCTCTAAAAATCGTGCCTCTCTACATTCTGGCTATCTCCCTTTTCTAAAATTTAAAAATTCGGCGCGTCAGCGCCCTCAAATATACCAAAAATGCATTAAGATAGAAAATGACCCAAAAAAAATCTTATCGTAGAATCATGAAATTTGGCGCAGAGGTAGATGGTGACAAGAGAAGTAAAAAATATGATTACGGCAACGCCGTCCGCCCAACCAAATGTTGGCCATATTGGTTCAAAAATGGCTAAGCATGACTCAGAGTTTTTCCAAACGTCGTACTTTTACGAACTCCTCCCAGGGCGTTGGCCCTAAAAAGCTGAAATTTGGTGAAAATGCTACTGAGGAGTGGGACATCAAAAGTTATTCAAATTACATTGATACCTGTCACGGTCTCTGTAGCTAGAATTTCAGAAATCTCCCAAATTTAACATTTCTGCCGTTTGCGCAGATAAAGTCCGAATTGCGTCAAATTAGAATCAGTTGTTAAACTCTTTGCCCTAAACCTACAGATTTTGTATGAAGGTTAAATGTTTAGTTTTGCGAAATTATATGAAATTTGACACACAACTCAATTTTGGCATCCCCATCAAAAAAGTCAATGAGACCCATGTCATAATTGTTATGGCGTTGCCGTAACGATGACCGAAACCTTCCATGTTATTCCAATTGGGAAATCGCCAGAACATGTTTACACTTTAGACTTTCATAAACCCCTCCCAGGGTGTTAGCCCTATTAACCTGAAATTTGGTGAGACTCATCTTCAGGGGTGGACCATCAAAAGTTATCCACATTTTTATTCAAAGAGTCACGGTGTCTGTGCGGCAAAGCCGCACATTTTGCCAAGAATTCAAAATAAAATTGCTTTTTGATGGTAAAACAAAGGGGAGAAGATGTGACAGCGTCACAGATTCAGCAGTAGGCGTAATAAAAGGACATTTGGTGGCCACGCCCCCAGACTTACCCTATGGCCGCCATCTTCCTTTGAAAATGAAAACACGCTGAGTTAGCCATTTTGTTCATGTCAAACTTTGACGAACTCCTCCTAGGGCGTTTTGCCCACTGACTTCAAAATCGGTTTACGTCCTCTGGACAAGTGGGGCATCTTAAGTCATCAAAATTTTTGAGATACCTTTTACGGTCTGTGTGCGGCGCAGCCGCAAAGTTGAACAACTTATTTTGGGATATTGCTAATCTAAAAATTGCTCCCATTTGATCAAAACGAGTCCGATTTGGACCAAATTTGAATCAGTTGTTAAACTTTCCAGTTTGGACCAGTTTAGGCTGACAAAACTGAAATTGGCGTGATAGCGCCCCCTACAGAGTGACCTTTGAATTAACATTGAAGGTCAAAAATTAGTTTTACCAAAATGTTCTAAACTTTACCCAAAATTCTATTTTGCCGTCCCGATCAAAAAAGCCAATCAGACAAATGCCTTAATTTTTACGGCGTAGTCGTAGCGATGACAGAAACCTCCCATGTTAGCCCTATGGGAAAACCGCAAAATCTCTCAAATATCAACATTTTTATGTTTTACACTTTAACAAACTCCTCTTAGTGCGTTTTGCCCACCGACCTCAAAATCGGTGTACGTCCTCTAGACAAGTGGGGCATCTAAAGTTATCCAAATTTTAAGGATAACTTTTACGGTCTCTGTGCGATGGAGCCGCAAACGTTTCCCAGAATTCTGACTATTTGGCCTTCAGAGTGGCCTATAAACAATAGAGTTTTTCCAAATTACATGACATTTTGCACACAATTCTCATTTGCCATCCCCAAATTAAAAGTATGGGAGCCAAAGTCATATTTTGTACAGCGTAGCCGTAGCGATGACAGAAACATCCCATGATATCCCTATGGGGAAACCGCAAAATCTCTAAAATGACCACATTTTTACGCTTCACACTTTAACGAACTCCTCCTAGGGAAAAAGCCCAATCAAGTTCATATTTGTGGAGAATCATCTACACAAGTGAGGCATCAAAAATTATCCATCTTTTGATTCTAAGTGCTACGGTCTCTGTGCGGCGGAGCAGCAAATATACTGTCACAAATGGGAAAAACGCCAAATCCTTGAAATGTTCACATTTACGCTTCACACTTTAACCAACTCCTCTAAGGGCAATAGCTCGATCAAGCTCATATTTGGGGAAAATCATCTAAACAAGCGGGGCATCAAAAGTTATCCATATTTTTATTCCAAGTGGTACGGTCTCTGTGTGGTGGACCCGCACATTTGACCGACATTTGTGTTCATTTACACTGGATTGGCCATGTCAATTGTGTCGCCGTCTGTCAAGTTCTTTTTTAATTCAACACACAATAAGGGCGCCATCTTTATCAAGTCGAAAGCGCAGAGTCGGAAGGCCGGCGGCCCGCGAGGGCCGTTGGATGCCGCTTGCGGCTTTAATTTGTTCTTGTAATACTTGGAAAGACAAACAAAAGTTTGAGAGCCACATTATTTCTTTCCACAGGTATGCGACGCCACGTTGATGCACACAAAGGAGCGGTTCGCATTTACCCAGCATCTTGTCAACTCAACATTACTTCATGGAGAGTTGTTCCCACAGCATGCTGTAAGGTTTCCTGATGCTGCCTTAGATGCTACAGTGGAGGCCTATCCAGTGCTCATTAAGGCCAGACTCAAGACAGAATTCTCACTCATGAGTTCCAACAGTTTAATGGTGCTGTCTCTGTATTAATTTTTTATGCAGAACAATCTTCAGGGCGCATTTTCAGAGACAACTTCCCTTTGAAAATACTGACCATCACGCCCATGACAACTGCTGAATCTGAAAGATGTTTCTCTAGTCTAAAGAGAATCAAAACCTTTCTCAGCAATACAATGTGTCAAGATCGACTAAATGCCCTTGTTATCTATTGATTTTTTTTTTTTATCAAAGACATGCCTAACGTTAACACAAAACTTATTGAAATGTTTGCAACTCAAAAGGAAAGAGCCAAATTTGTTGACTCAGGACCTGACAGGATTGACAAATGACTCAGGACTAAACGTTAACATGTCAGTTTTATGCAGCTAAAATCTGGAACAGTCTTCCTAAAGATGTGAGACAGGTTCTACTGTGGTTCTACTACTGTTCTACTGACAATGTTCAAATCCAAGCTAAAAACAGTTTTGTTTAGCTGTGCATATGACTGACTGCACTCTGTAATAATATAACTGTTTTCGTGTTTTGTGGTTTACTGCACATTTTCCTGTTCTGTAAAGCACTTTTAATTAGTTTGTGCACAAATAAACAGCGGCATGCGTTTGATTGTGCTATTACTATGCGGTTGTAATGATTCTTGACATAATCCATTGAAGATTAATTCTTGTTTAAGTGCAGTTAAAATGAGTTTGTTTTATTGAATATAATATAAACAGGCTCCAAAATAATTTGTTTACTTCATTAATTCAGTTGTAGATGTGTATTTAAAATTCAACTATTCACATTTGGACATTAAAAAAAAAGGTGTTTTTCACATATGTCAAACAGCCCTTATATCTCTTATATTTTTAGTCACCAGCCGCCACTGCTGGGAGGCAAGAAATAACCGCTCTGCCACCATGCACACTATATGTAAGAAAATGTAAACTCAAAACAAGATAATACGAATAATAATGGTAAAATAAACACTATATTTACATAATATGTAAATATAGTGTTTATTTTACCATTATTATTCGTATTATCTTGTCTTACGCTAGCTGTTTTTATTTTCTATTTATTTTTCCCCTCCATTCCTTACAAGAGTGTTGTTTATAAGAGTTCTTCTATTAAGAGTGTTTTTTTAAACTTCCTATAAGTTATCTGTCCTTTTTCTCTGTATCTACCTGCGTTGTAACAATGAAATTTCCCCATGTGTGGACAATAAAAGAATATCTTATCTTATTTTATCTTATTTGTAATTACACTGATACACCACAAGGAACCATTTCATTTCCACAGATTATTTTATTTTTAAATTAATGGATGGAGTAAACATGTTGTAATTAAATTGTATTTGATTAAGCAAATGTAATTAAATTGTATTTAATTAAACAAATGTAATTAAATTGTTATCGAAAAATTAGGTATTGTTTAAGACACAGTTCCTGATTTGTAAACATTGTAACCCTAACCCTTTGCAAGCAGAAGTGAGATATTCTGAATACATTAATTTCCCTTTCCATAACCGTCCACCACTTCAGGTGTGACACTCTCATCCTCGTCCACATCCTCTGTCACAGACTTTCCGACCAGCTGGAAAATATCCTCTGCAGCAACGCCCTTCGGCTCAGCCCCTTTCACCGTCAACATGTCCAGACTCAGGACAGTTCCTTTGGGGATCTTTACTTTGGCTACCACTGATTTTCCAAGCTATAAAAAAAGAAGGTAGATACGGACATATCTTAGAACATATTTTCATGCAGATTTTTGTATAGATTTGAGTAGTATTTGAACCTTGTCATGGCACGGCTTCTCGCACGGTAACATCAGCTTGATGCCACTGCCCAATGCTCTCTCCACCAAACGAATCGAACACACCAACTCCGCCAGCTCAGTGGGAAGTAAAGACGCTTCATGGTCATTACCCTTCCATGTCTTGTCCAAAGTGACGTGTCGCTCCACAATCTTTGCCGCCAAAGCCACAGCTGCCACTGAAATACTAATGCCGGTCTCGTGGCCAGAGTAACCGATGGGTATATCTGGAAACTCTTTCTGGTATTCCTGTAGATTACAGAATTAAAGCACTTTAACATAAGAGAAGTAAAGACAAAGTAAAAATGTTGCTGCCTAGTGCTTGAATTTAACAGTGTGGACTCAATACAAATGCTGTATTACTGTAATGACTCTGAGGTTGACATCCTCGGCGTCAAGAGGATAGGCACTGGTGCACTGCAGAATGGCAAAGTTCTGGTTGTACTTCTTCACAGTCTGATATACGCGCCGCATTGTCTCCATGGACTGCATCCCACTGGACACCACCATCGGACGTCCTGACATAAACAAAGCATTAGACTGTATTACTTAAGTTATAATCCCAGAACACATAATTACAATAGAAACTAGTGCTGTCACAAAATCGATACTAACATTTCAAACAAGCTCAATATTGATTTCAATACAACAATAACAACAAAAGTCAATTGTAGAAAAAGATTCAGTTGTAGTTATCTTGTCATTGTTTTTTTTGTTTTTTTAAAAAGAGATATTTCTACTCTACAGTCACATCGCACGTCATCACAGATATACAAGTTTTGAGCGACCAAAACAGGAAGAGCAGCAAAAAGTTTGTGTGCCTAATATGCATCCATTTACATTTACATGATACAAGTTTCCCTTTTAACTAAGAATTTAAGAGAATAAGTGTTACATCGTTAACCTTAACATAGAAAAAATTGTTAATTTAGGTAACAAATTCTTAAATCTCTTAAATTTGTATTTATTTTTAGATACAAATAAATAAATAAATAATTTAACATTATTTTAAATACTTTATATTTGCCAAGTTCTTTAAATTTCATGATATTTAATTTAACACATTTTGATTGACCTATATGCCTGATTTTATTTATCAGGCGTATAGGCCTAATTTTTGTAGTAAAACTATATAATGATTAACGTCTTGAAAGTAGAACCCCACAGCTCAACACAATAGGTCATGTATGGAAGTATCAAGGAAAAGTAAATAATAAATAATAAAGGAGCAAATATTTAGTTTTGTTTGTGATTTCTTTTTTTTTAAGCATCTCACCCGTTTTTGCAGTTTTCTCCAGATAAGGGAAATTGTTTGCATCAAGTGAGGCCACTTTGATGAAAGGCACATCGAGTTCATGGAGAAACTCTACTGCCATCTACAAAACAAGCAACACGTCTGTTCGACAAGCTAACCAGGTCATTCATTTGTATTATTGACCTAAAGTTTCTCTCACCTCATCCATCCCTGACGCAGTGAAGAAGATTCCCACCTCTTTGGCATATTTCTGCAACTCCTTGTATTGCTCGTGACTGAACTCTAGGTGGCGCTTGTGCTCTCCGTAAGTTTTGCCCCATGAATGTTTGGACGTGTAAAGCCGCTCCAGTGCCTTCTTGTTGAACTTGTACTCCAGCTCACTCTTCTGAAATTTGGCACAGTCAGCTCCGCAGTCCTGGAAAAATTCATATTTATGAATGAGAGATATTGTCAATTATTATGAATCTCTGACTTGCAGTCACGCATTAACTAGGCTATAGCCAGCAATATTACTGGATAGCTGACATTCTCAATTTGGCAAAAGAGTGGAACATGTAGGGGAAAAGGGCCGCAGACAATCTAGAAATGCTCCAGAGATGGGCCATAAGGGTCTTCACTATTCCTTTGTATCGATTCCCTCGATTACAAGTCACTCATTTATGTAGATGCTTCAGATGCGATAAATATCGGCAGGTGCTCAGTCAACTTCAACTTCTAGTGTGAAATGTAAGACTTTTAACACCTTTTTAAGACCTTAGACCCGAAAAATGTAAGACCATGACCAAAAAAATATTTTTTAAATGATAATATATTTAAATTATACATTTTATAGGCCTGCTATCAGCTATCTAAGCACCAAGTAAAACATCTTAGCTCATTTATTGAATGAAATACATGAAAATATAGGATTCTTATGGAGATCTTCTTTTTTTTTTCATTTTCTAAAATTTGCATCCTAATTTATTGGCTCTTAAAATAACGTCTAATATGGAGGTCTATTTCAAGTACCGGTTAGTTGGTTTCACGTTGGACAGCGGTAGCTCCCTCTTAGTGTGCCCGCCCGCAGAAGCACGGTGCGGGGAGCTGCGCTCTGAAGGGCCACTGTCAGGTCCCTCCTTCACGGCACTCATCAGTCGTGACCAGCACTTTGTATGAGACAGGCCTTAGCGCACAGACACAACAACTTTTGCTACAAAGGCTATCTCCTGTTATACGTTTTTGTAGCTTTTAAAACGGGTAGCGATGCTTATATATTGCGCCACATTAGTTTGATTTGCATTACTGCGCAGTGAGCTCACCCGTCATTCACTATATTCATTTTATTTTGTCCAGATTTGATAAAAGGGAACTCTCAAACTGATATGTTTTACTTAAACAAAGCTGTAACTGTAAAATCAATAGGACTTTTATATGGATTCCGCTTGGATATCTTTGCTTTATTACAAGTCCTTAAATCTCATTTTTGGTAACTTTACCTTAAGCTTTTAAAAAAGAATTTTCAAACCCCAACAAATGCAAATTTTAGTGTCAATCCGCCGATCCCTCCAGAAACCAACTATATTCATTCGGTTATCCCCCACGAGTCCGAAGGTTCGCTAGTCCGAAGGTTCACAAGTCCGAAGGTTTTAAAGGTTCACTAGTCCGAAGGTTCACTAGTCCGAAGGTTCACTAGTCCGAAGGTTTTAAAGGTTCACTAGTCCGAAGGTACACAAGTCCGAAGGTTCACTAGTCCGAAGGTTCACAAGTCCGAAGGTTCACTAGTCCGAAGGTTCACTAGTCCGAAGGTTCACCAGTCCGAAGGTTTTAAAGGTTCACTAGTCCGAAGGTTCACTAGTCCGAAGGTTTTAAAGGTTCACTAGTCCGAAGGTACACAAGTCCGAAGGTTCACTAGTCCGAAGGTTCACTAGTCCGAAGGTTTCACTAGTCCGAAGGTTCACTAGTCCGAAGGTTCACTAGTCCGAAGGTTCACAAGTCCGAAGGTTTTAAAGGTTCACTAGTCCGAAGGTTCACTAGTCCGAAGGTTTTAAAGGTTCACTAGTCCGAAGGTACACAAGTCCGAAGGTTCACTAGTCCGAAGGTTTTAAAGGTTCGCTAGTCCGAAGGTTCACAAGTCCGAAGGTTTTAAAGGTTCACTAGTCCGAAGGTTCACAAGTCCGAAGGTTTTAAAGGTTCGCTAGTCCGAAGGTTCACTAGTCCGAAGGTTTTAAAGGTTCACTAGTCCGAAGGTTCCTCATAGGGCTAAAGTGAAGGCGTATGGACGGCATCGGGATGTAGTCAGTCTGTAAAATGTGCACGAAGCATGAAGACACGCGCTGGGGCTCGTCACAACATTTAGTGCACCAGCTGCTCACAGGTGGCACCGCAAGTTGTACTGTGTATATAAAAATAACCAGGGAACATCTCGAATCCTCTGCTTTATGCCCTCATTTGATCCTAAGAAAGATGCGTGAACAGAATCCTCCGTTCTATGCCTTCAATTCGGGGAAATTTCGGACCCGTGAACCTTAAAATTTCGGAATTTTCGGACTAGTGAACCTCCGGACTCGTGGGCAGCCACCACTCGTTCATATATTTAACAAAGAAAACCAAGGTGGAATCTGAATTTTTCAGTCTAAAGCTGCTTTTACTTGTCATGAGAGTAAAACAGACACAGCGTCACAAAGGTTCCAGCCTATTGTTTTTTATGTTCCAAACAGCTTCGGCTATAATTGGGGGTTATTTTTTCAGGCGTTTGAGGAAAAATAGGCATAAGGGGTAAAAACCTGCCCGTTTGTAAGTGACTGCTTCCTCCGCTTATTGCCAAACAGAATAAATGTCTTGTTAGACCTCAAAGTTTTGAGGCTCCATAGACTGTAGAATGAGTTCCTTCTACAGTCTACTATCAAAGAAGGCCGAGGGGACCCATACGGGACTGACCGCCACCGGGGCTCCTGGTTCTCGGCTGACCTCACCGCCCCAGGCTCACCACTGAAAACACTGCTGTCCTGCGCTGTGGCTCCAGGTGCACCGGACTCTTCTTATTTAATAACCTGAATATCTCCGACACAAACATGCACATTCTTTATTGAATTTAGAAAAATCTGCGCAGAAAGCAAGATAAAATTAGGCACTTCATATTTATGACCAAACCCCAATTTTCGTCAAATTTTCAATTCAATTTAATGTATTTTTGTAATGGCCAAAATCACAACTGCCTCTGAGGGCGACAGTGAAAAACAGATTACTCTATGTCCATGGCGAGGGACCATGTTCCAGAGTCCTCTGTCCTTAGACCCTCCTTCTCGGCCACATTTTATGCCACAAATACAGGCAGGTGCACCAAAGTGAGACTGCTCCTACTGGAGTATAAAGCTTCCTACTAGCAGAACATTAGACCGCTTTTACGTCTGGCCCCAGAGCTATGGGTTTGTTGTTCTTCTCTGGAATGTTTTAAGGAAAATTTTTGGAAGACAAAAAGATGATTTTTAACAATTGAACACAATATTACCTTTGCCATTTTAATCATCTTCTTCGCTATTTCAATGTCTCCTTGGTGATTTTGTCCAATCTCTGCAATAATAAAGCACGGATGAGAACCTCCGATCATCCTCCCCGGACACAACTCAAACTTTAAAGGCATTTTTTCTTAATTATGCGAGTTCAAGAGACAAACAAACTGTTATACATCAATAATTCACAGAAAGCAAAGGGGAACTATGTTCCTGATTCCAACCGATTATAAGCAAGTTCATGTTTAGCTGCGCCTCCTCTGGAGTTAGTGTCCAATGAGAGAGTAGAAAACACGCCCAGCAGTCTCGCACAGACTAATAAGGTTAAACGGAAACTGCAAAGTCAGGTAGACAAAAAGAATAAAAGGATTGTTTGAAGCATGTTATTTTTGATCATCAATTATTTGTTGAATCAACAACAACTTGAGTTGAGCATCATGCAACTTCAATGACATTGTCTCATTATTTTCCCCACTAAATAAGCATTTAAAGTTCTGTGACAAGTTAGACCACACAAGTTAGACCACACATGACATTCAAATATAGTTGTGGACAGGAAAATTGACCTGAACATTTGTTTACCTGGGCTATTTGCATTGAATTAATGCAAATTAATTCAATGAAAGATGTACACAGAAAATGCATGATGAAGTTAGGCACCATTGGTGGACTGACCAGATCATCTTAAACCGCAAACAGTATTTCAACAAAACGTTTAGCAATAAAACTAGAAACTAGAGTTTTTCTGTATTTATTGACATTGAAATTAGAGGACAATAAATGTATATGGTCAAGCAACAGCTGACAAATATGTAGTTTTATATGAACATAGGTATCTAACCCGTACACGCACGCACAAGCAGACATAAAATCAACATTGTAATGACTGGGCTTGGATTATTTCTTGATTGAAATGTCATAATTCATAAATTGGAAAACTGAACATTAGCCAAGATGAAGCTTTTATCAGAGTTTTACAGTATCGTCCCTAAAAACAAACATGCAAAAATTATACAGGAGGTGAATGCACAAAGGGCCCATGACACAATTATTAACACACACTGCATTTTTTTTGTCAAAAAGAGGGGACGGTGTGTGGCCAGGTGGTAAAATAATCGACCAGACACCAGCAGTATAACAATATCAAACAATTTCAAAGATTATTTTTGTACTCAAAGCTAATTTTAAAGAAAGATTCACATTATACGAACCATTATTCTGTTCTCTCTCAAAGAGGCACTCGGCTGTCGCGCTGTGGTGACGTGTGCGCAAGTGCGACTGTGCTCACATTTTAAAACCCGATAACACCTGAGACAGCATATCTGGTGTGAAAAATACTGCATTATTGCAGGCACTCACAGGTAAGTTAAATGGGTTTCTGACCAGCGGTTGCCCTTGCACTTTTGGGTGGGGGTGGCATAGGCGACAAACCTGGACTTCCCACAACTGGTCCTAAGTGGGGGCTGAAAAGCATCCACATCCACCTGGGTACAGGCCGCAAGGTCACCCTGAGATCAGGATTGAACCGCATACAAGCGGGATGCACTGACAGAGCGTGAATATCACTGACACGTTTTGACGTGGCCAAGGCTACAAGTAGAACGGTTTTGAGTGACAACAACTTTAGGTCAATGTCCTCCAATGGTTCAAAAGGATGAGCAGCGAGAGCTTGTAGCACAACCACCAGATCCCATGATGGTGACATGGGTTTGGACACAGGCAACAATCTCCTGGCACCCTTCATGAATTGACAAACCAGCGAATGCTGGCCCACAGTCTTTCCCTCAAAGCCAACATGGCATGCGGAAAGCGCAGCCAGATAAACCTTGATAGTGGAGAACGCCTTCTTTTTATCAATAAGGTCCTGCAAGAATGACAGGATGACATTCAGCGGACAAAGGCACCATTCCTCAAAAACTCTCCACTTACGGTCATAGAGGGACCTTATGGATGCCGCCCTGGTGCTCTGAATAGTATTCACAACATTCTGAGGCAAGCCAGCCGCGGTCAGGTTTAGCCACTCAGGGGCCAAGCCTTCAGCGCGAGCCGCCCCTGCAGCAGCTGTTTCACCTCCGCCAGCCACGGCATGGATGGCCAGTGCGGGGCGATCAATATCAGCGACAGACGGTGTTCCCTCACCCTGTGAAGGGTGGAGGGAATCAACGCGAGTGGAGGAAAAGCATAGGGCGGTACTCGGGGCCACTCGTGGGAGAGCCCGTCCACCCCCAGTGCCACACGCTGATCGTGCAGGGAGGAAAATAGAGGACAGTGAGAGTTCTCTGCCGACGCAAACAGATCCACTGCTGCGTGACCAAAAATGATCCAAATCTGGTTCACTACGCAGGTGTTCAGGTGCCACTCTCTGTACAAGGGATTTCTCCGGGAGAGTAGATCTGCGGCCACATTCTGTACGCCAAGTACATGTGTCGCTCTCAAAGAAAGAAGATGCACACTGCTCCATAACAGAAGTTTGCGAGAGAGTGCGAGCAGGCGATGGGAACGTAGTCCCCCCCTGCCGATTTATGTGAGCCACTATGGATGTATTGTCCGTCCTCACCAGCACATGGTGCCCCCTGAGGAACGGGAGAAAATGTTTCAGTGAAAGAACCACTGCCATAAGCTTCAGGTAGTTTAAGTGTGCGTGACGGAGGCGAGGGCTCCAAATGCCGTTCACGGGTCTGCCCTCGAACACACTGGCCCAGCCTGAGAGGCAGGCAGTCGTAACCACCTTCCTGCTTGTTACAGTGCCCAGGCTCACCCCTCGGCATTTCACACACGTAACGCGAGCACGCACCGGTGAGTAATCATTACCGTTTTGTCTTGTCTAAAGTATGTGGGATAACAGATGTTGAACAAGTTAAAGGTGACTTTATTGAAATACTGGCCAGGCAAAGTAATTATTTTTTTAGCCAAAAACATAACTAATTGTAAAATTATTATTTTTTGCATAAATAATTTCTATGAGGTGTCAAGAACAATTTGCTGCTGCTCAATGGATTTCCAGAGGACATCAGCAAGAATTGCCTTGCTTACCTGTAGGGGGAGGTAGGATGACTCAAACTTGATGTGGCATGACGAGCGGTGAGGCGCCCGCTGAAGACGCTTACTCATTTTAAAAATACCAACAACGCCACCTGGACATTAATGGGCCCAGGACCATGTTAAAAATAAAGGCGCACAGGTTCATTCACATCGATTAAAAAGGAGGCCATTCAGATAAGTTACATGGTTTGTTATGAATATATATATTAACTTTTGTTGTGAATGTAAAACACACAAGTCCTTTGAATTAGAATATTTTCAGCGTCGCTGTCCACACATGACACCGGCCCACGGCACAGGGCAGGGAGCACACAGAAGGGACCCAGTAACAACAATGAAAAGAGGCAATACAGTAAAGGAGTAAAGACATAAAGGCAAGGCAACGACGGGCCGGTGCCTCAACCCCGAAGCTTTCTGTAAAGGAGGTAGAATTAGCTCAAACACACATATATATATATATATATATATATATATATATATATATATATATATATATATATATATATATATATATATATATATATATATATTTGTCAAGAAATTACACATGAATCAATGCTATTACTTAACAGTCAGAGAACATAATTCAACTTAGAATATTAAACGACACAGAAACGTCAGTCTTTTGTGTGGCTTGCAAGGGAGAGGAAGGCTTAGCCGAATCAAGATGTTGTAAGCAACCTGAACGACTTTCCAAAATCACTCTCAGTGTTCCTCCCTCTTACAAGTCATTTTATTAAAATCACACATAAAAAGGAGGCGGGTCACATTTCTCATTGGTCAGCTTCACATCAAGGCACTTGTCTTTTACGACTCTTTGGTATTATCTTTAGAGATAAAAACCTTGGTGAATGTTCTACCCATCTGGTCCCCAGGATGGGAGGAACATTCCTCACGGCTGCTTCTACAACATCTTCACACATGTTATTAGAAATACATGCCTTTCCCTCCCCCCAGGCTAATGATGCAGATAACTTTTAACACACAAATATAATCATATATTTACATTTGATCACATTTCCCTCCTGTTTATCAAAGCATTAGCCCACTTTCTCATATCCGAACACATCACTCTTTTCAGTTTTCAACATGTTTTTCATATTGGTGTTAAAATGACACTTTTACACACAAAAAGTTTATGCACAGTTTTCAACATTGAACAACATTCTTTTCTCTCGGCCCACAACATGTCTACATGTCTATATTACTGTCCTAAGTTTTGAGTCGGATTGGTCAATCTCTGTAATTTGACGAACAGACAATTTATCTTGTCTATAATTTGGTGCGGTGTGATGGGAAATATAGAAGTACAAGCGGAAGGCCCTCAAACCCGCTGCTCTCTGGTCAGTCAGTTCTCGTCAGGGACCTCTCTGGACACCCCAATAGAATCAAATACGTAGTATCAGGTGCTACTGGAACCAGATTGTCCACTAACCTCTCGACCTTGACCCTGCGGTATGGTTCTGGGTGATGCTGGTCTTTGTTATGACCATAGCTGGCCACAAAAGGGATACATAGGCACAACGTCCCACAAGTGTCCCCACACCACCATACGTCCTCGCTTGGTTTCTTAAGAGACCTTCTTCCGCTGCTCGCTTCGGTCACACCTATGACACATATGAACTGGTACATTTCCCATCTCAATTCATAATCTCATTAACATTACATGTAGTTATGTTGTAGCAGATAAAAAAACTCTCTTAGTTAGTGCAAACAACAGTGGCTGTGGTGTAATATGCCATTGTGTTTCTTCAGCTACTGTCATGTCAATTATACATTGTACATTATTACACAACCTTTCTTCAAGTTGATCACTTATTTTCTTCCCTCTATATTTCATTTACCGTTATACACAGTTGTGTATGTTGATCGATTGTCCCGATTGTCCCATTTGTCCCGTGCATAATTCAGGTGTTCAGCACCCATATTACCGTCATCGCTGTGATGATGATAACTGTTGATTCTTTTTCACAGAGTATGGTACTCTGCGCACCGTAGCCTCTGGCTCTCGTTCATCGTAGCAGAGTATCGTACTCTACCGTAGACTCTGGACAAAACTCATACAAACGAAGTCCTGCGTCTGCGATGTTATGGATCTGCCGCTGTGTTGTCCAGACATTTCTCTCACTTTCCCATGAGAGCACCCATGTTCTCGTCCCTCCAATGGTCGGTGTGGGGACGACACGGTGTGGCTCCGTCCACTTGGCTCCGTCTCTGTAAACACTACATCTCCAACACGTTCTCTGCGGTGATAAACAAAGTCTTTTCGACAGTTCAGTGTATTACAATTTTTTTTTTTTTTTTTTAATTATTCATTCGGAATATTTGTTTACACGTACATATCCCTCCTTTTTGAGATATGGAATTCCCATTTCTCAAACTACTACATTTAAACAAAATTCAATAATCCAGATAGTTTACAACGATGTAATCAAGGAAGAGATGGAATTGCGTCTGTCACTCCACTCCGCAATGTCACCTCTTGACCTTTCACAGTTCAGTGGTCACATCCCTGGCTGAGCCCCCCCTTCCACGGCGCTGGGCCCCCACCCTGTGTGTCTGTAATCCGACACTGCCAAATCTGTTTTACCACCATTTGTTTCAAACTCCAAATGTTTCAAACTCTAAATGTTTCAAACTCTAAAAGTTTCAAACTACTACAATTCTGGTGTCCACGTGTGCGCGCGTATGTATGTATGCATGTATTCAAATACATCAAACAATAATAATTATCTCAATAATTCCCCCGTTGAGCTGGCCTTAAAGGTCAGTTCACAACTTAGAATATTAACATCAAATTTCACATATCCTCTGTTGGTGTGGCCTGAACAAGGTCACACATCTAATGTAATATGTGCATATGTGCTTCAGGTGAGTTTCAAACTCAATCTCTCACACCTGCTCATGTGGTGCTTTACAAACATTTTTTTACAATTTTTTTTTGAATAAGTATTGAATCCATATGTTTGGTAATATTTGTTTACTAGTCCATCCATCCCTCCACATGAGACATGGCATAGCCCATGGCTCATTTCTGCAGCCCATTTGAACAACGACTTCGGTAGCCATGGCTTTCCGTCAATGTTTCTGTATAGTCCATTAGTTTTTGTTGATCCTTTAGCAATCCATACTCGTTTCTCTGACTGTGATGCATCACTTTGCCGTTGTTTCAATATCTCGAGAGGATCTTCATTGTCTGGTGAAGCACTTTCTTCTGTTATCAAAATAGTAACTTGGCCTTGTGCTGCCTTTTTTGCTGCTTCATCCGCTAAGTTATTCCCTATTGTTACTGGGTCTGTTCCCTTTTTATGTGCTTCGCATTTGCATATAGCTATCTTGTTTGGCAGCTGTAGATTAATTAATAATGTCTGTAATAACCCACGATGCGTCACAGGTTTTCCAGTAGTTGTTTTAAATCCTCTCAAGCTCCATTGTTTGCAAAATATGTGTGCGGATCCATATGCATACTGGCTATCAGTATACACCGTCACTTCCTTTCCTTCATATATTTTTCATGCTTTTGCTAATGCTGTTAGTTCGGCTGCTTGTGCTGATAAGTTACACGGTAACTTTAAAGCTTCTATCACTTCTGTTGTAGTCGTTATTGCATAACCTACTTGGTTTTGACCTTTGTCGTTTTTGCTGGCTGATCCATCCACAAATATCACATGGCCTGTTTCCAATGGCAAGTCCTTTAAGTCAGGTCTTGGTTTGTATTCATGTGGGTCTCCGTCTATAGGTATTGGTAGCAACGTGGCTGGATTAAATCCTGCACATCTTTTTATAGTCAGGTGTGGTTGAGATAATAGTACTGCAGTACACATAAGGTGTCTAGCTGGTGACAAAAATGTCATGTTTGTCTGGAGAAGCAGTGCGGCAACAGCGTGTGACACTTTCAGCGTGAGTGGATGAAATAAAACCACTTCCGCTGACGCTTGTACTGCTGCAGCAGCTGCTAATACCGCTTGGACACAAGGTACAGTTGCTCTAGCTACTGCGTCTAATTGCATAGAGTAATATGCTACAGGCCTCATTCCTACCCCATATTTTTGAGTCAATACTGATGTCATACACCCATTTTTGCAATCTACCATCTGTTCAAAAGGTTTTTCATAATTTGGGAGCGCTAGAGCTCCTGCTTCACAGAGCTGGCACTTTATTTTCTCAAAAGCTTGCTCTGCTATTGTGTCCCATTTTAGTTTATCTGTCATGGATATTTTCTGTTTGAATATCATATCCTGCAGGGGTCTTATCGTTTCTGCATATTCTAATATCCACATCCTACAGTAGTTGCACAACCCAAGAAATGACATCATCTGTTTTTTTGTTTGCGGTTTAGGTGTTTGTCTCACAGCTTCTTTCCGTTTTTCATTTACTGTGCGCCCCTTCTCACTTAACGTATGCCCCAAGTATTTCACTTCTGTTTTCCATAACTGTAGTTTTTCCCTACTTACTTTATTTCCTGTTTGGTGTAGATGTTTGAGTAGATTTATTGTGTCTTTAATACACGCTTTCTTCGTGTCACTGGCCACTAGGAGGTCATCTACATAAGATAATATTTGTGAACCATCACTTGGGGTATGTTGAGCTAAGCAATTTCCCATATTTTGGAAAAATATGGTAGGAGATTCACAGTAACCTTGTGGTAATCTGGTGAATGTCAATTTCTCCCCTTCAAATGTGAATCCAAACCACGATTGAGCTTTTTCGGACAATGGTATAGAATAAAAAGCGTTGGCTAAATTTATTACAGTGAAATATTTAGCTGTTGGCTTTATACTATTTAGCAACATGTGTGGATTAGGCACATTCGGAGCCCTTGGTAAAACTGCTTCATTTACTGCTCGTAAATCTTGTATCATTCGCCAGCTTAAAGAGGGTGGTGCTTTCTTAACAGGGAATATTGGAGTGTTACATTGAGCGTCAGGACATGGGATTATTATGCCTGCCTTTTTTAAATCCTCTATTACTGGTTTTATACCTTGTCTAGCGTCTAATTTTAGAGGATATTGTCTTACTTTTGGCCTATATTCTGTCCTTAGTTGGATCTCTACCGGACTGGCCCCCCTCATCAGTCCCACGTCCGATGGTCCTAAACTCCATAATCCTACAGTAATTTCTTTTAGGATTTCAAATTCTTCCTCTGTTAATACATAACTCTGTACTTCTATTACTCATTCCGTCAACCCCCCGCTGAGGTGCACCCTTGGCGTCACTGTGATCCGTAAAGATAACGGACATCTTGTCCATCCTGTCCTCTTGCTAATCTGCTTTCTCCCTTCTCCTGTGTTTTCCCAGTCATTAGCTCGTCTGTTAACTTTGACTATCTGTCCCATATCCTCCCACCTGGCATTGTTTGCTTTAGTTAATGGCAGATGCCGTTTTTCCTGGGAGGACATTAGCAATGTTACGTTTTCACTCACGTCTACATCGCAATACGAGGTTCCCTCATGATAATACAGATTAGTTATTGTAATAATCTGCGGACCTAGTTTATTCACAGCTTCGTCGTAAGTCATGTCTGGTCCTGGTGTGGCTTTGTAACGCAACGTCATTTGTAACTGATCTCGCTTTCTAATGTCACGGGGGCTGGTTGTGTTTTCTTTTGCCAATGTCAACAGTTTGGTTACTATTTCTCCTGAGTCACCTGTAGGTAAATCTAGTGTCCATAAATAGTATGGCAATCCTGTCCCTTCTGTGACATATGCTCCGCTGATGGGTTCATGTAACGGGTGTTTTATAACGGTCATTGTCCCGTCTGTCAGAGGCAGTATAGCCATTTCTAGTGCTGTGGTTAGGTCTCTTCCTAAAAGATTATGCGGACACTTTGAATCCATCACAGCTGTTGCTAAAATTTCTTCCCCTGTTTCTTCCCACCTAAATTTAGTAGGTACACTCAGTGGATTTCTTTTTGTTTGTCCATTTGCTGATATCATCTTTACTACAGCCTCCCCTGGTGCAGTCACACCTACGTCTCGCAACACTGTCCGTTCTGCTCCTGTGTCGACTAAGAATATCAGTAATTTCCCATTTACCCATATCGTCACTTCAGGCCTGTGTTTATAGTTGACATATTCTAAATTTAAAAACATTTCTGTCTCTTCGTCCCCCTCATTCTTTGTCTGTTTCTTGTCCAAGCCACCCTCCTTTGTCCTAAACTCACTTTTCCTATCTAGTCATGCCTCTTCCTCTTCTTCACTATCCTCCTCAGTTCTTCTCCTGTCCCTCTTTTTGTGGCATTTATTCGCCACATGTCCAGTTTTGTGACAGAGAAAACACTTTCCCAATTTCCAATCCTCCTCTCTTTGTTCCTCTCTTTTCTTATCTCTATATCCCCCTCTGTAACCTGTTTTTCCCCTTGCTCCCCTCTTTCCTACGCTTGTCTGGACGCATTCTTCTAATGGCACCATAACATACGCCTCTGTTAATTTACTTTTTTTCTGTTTTTCTTTTTCCACTGATTCTGCATGCACTGCTTGTTCTGTGAACTGTTCGAGTGTTCCTGTTGCCATATGTACATCATTTTTCTTCAGCCACCATTGGATTTGGGGCTTAAGTCCGTCCATTACTGCTCTTTTCAACTGCTGCTGATAAACGCTATCAGCAGCTGCGTTTTCTGGGATTCCACTGTTATCTTTAAATATCCCCGTAAGCCTGCTTCTAAACTCTTGAACTGTTTCTCCATCCCCCTGTTTAGTTTGCGCTATCTTCAGGTAATCCGCCGGCCTCGTAAAATGTGCCCTTGCCCTGCCCCAAACTCCCCCTCCTGCTCCTTCTTGCAATCTGGCCATTGTCGTAGCCCCATCCCCCGGTACATCATTATATGGTCTAGCTACTCCTGCATTAAACGGATCCCAATTCCCCTTTAATTGTATCCAATGAAGGCCCAGAAGTTGCATTAGGACCTGTTGTATTTCTGCCTCATTTAGTCTGTACTGTGTTATCAGGAGTGATAATTCATTAAGACATCTATCAATGTGTACATTTTGTTTCGTTACTCCCTCTAGAGCGGCCTTAACGTCACCTAAAGTCCATGACCTATACACGTATGTCGTCCCTCCCGCCCCGTCTGGGACTTCAATTGCTGGATATGCCTCTGCTGTTGAATATTCCTCACAGTATCTTTGAGGTTTCTTTAAACTTTCACGATCCCGCAACACTCTGCTCGATCCTTCCTTAAATGGATCAGCCTGCACTAATTTTGCTCCCTCTGGGGCATAATCTACGGGAACACTTAACGTAGGTAGTGCTGGATACAATTTTGATACTGGCTTTGGGTAAGTATTATATGGAGGAGGACTTTGTTCTACCGGTAATTTTGCTTCCCAATTTTGAGCTCTTTTCTGTTGTCTAAAAGTTGACACACTCTCTTCGTCATGTGAATGTGCCTCTACTGCTTCCTGGATTTCCCCTGGTCCTGGTCCCGCCTCCTCCCCCGGCACCAGCAGTGGGGGTCGTCGCTGCGGCCAATTTTCCCCAGTATTATCTTCTTTTCTAGCAACTGCAAAAATACCGGTTCTTTTTTCCAGTATTTCCTTTCTTTCTGCTCGTGATCTGGATTCTTTTAACCAGGCCTGAGCAGCTATTATCTGTTTTCCTGGGTTTTGTTTAGTTCTTCCCTTCATGCCATCATGAGTTATCAGCCCTCCCATTAATCTTTCTGTCGCTTCTACTCCTAAAGTCCCATTAAACCCGTATTTCTTCCTCCATTTTGGGAGAAATTTTACAGTTTCTGGATTATACTTGCGCATCCATTCAGCATCTGTCAGATCCTCATCTCTTTTGACCTTTCTTTTGTCTTTTGGTCTTACAGTTTGGGGTGACAATTCTGGCTCCATCATTATTTGGTCTCGGTCGTCTGAGAAAAATGCTACTTGCTTTACAGTCATGGTTAATGTCAAGCTTCTAGAGAAATTCCTTATTAGATTTCTCCGGACATAAACGTGGTGTTTAAGATTCACCCGTGACTGCAAATTTTAGATCTCTCAGAATAACGCCTTGTGACCCTTGTATGATTAATTGTGATTCTCACACCTGTTAGTGAATCACTTATTAATCCTCATTCACACATTCACACTTCCTTACTTACCACGCCCGTGCACAGCGCTTACATTCACTCGTCTTTATGTCGGTAACAAACTCGTACACAAAGCATACATTAAATCACTTTCGGTGAGAAACTTAACTCGTGGTGAGCAATTTAAACTCCCTGCTTATGTGAGAAACTTATCTCATCCATAAGCTTACAATATTTCCTCAGTAATATGAAACTGGGTATTTCCTCAGTAATACCTAACTGCCTAAAATATTTCCTCAGTAATATGAAACTGGGTATTTCCTCAGTAATACCTAACTGCGCATAAAAGCATACAATATTTTTCCAGTAAATATCAAACTAAATGCATAAAACGTTTTATGGCTAACTCTTTTTCACACACAAAATTTTTCTGACCTCTTTGTCGTCTGTTCTCCGCTGACTCGAAACGACGGGCTGTTCCCGCGGAGAATGAGGCGCTGATGGGCGGCCACGGGAAAAGTGGACTTCCTTTAGCTGTGCACAGACTTCACCGATTTGCAGTTCACTCTCCACGAAGACGAGCTCGTCGTCCGGCTCGAATAGGACCACTAAAATGTCAAGAAATTACACATGAATCAATGCTATTACTTAACAGTCAGAGAACATAATTCAACTTAGAATATTAAACGACACAGAAACGTCAGTCTTTTGTGTGGCTTGCAAGGGAGAGGAAGGCTTAGCCGAGTCAAGGTTGTAAGCAACCTGAACGACTTTCCAAAATCACTCTCAGCGTTCCTCCCTCTTACAAGTCATTTTATTAAAATCACACATAAAAAGGAGGCGGGTCACATTTCTCATTGGTCAGCTTCACATCAAGGCACTTGTCTTTTACGACTCTTTGGTATTATCTTTAGAGATAAAAACCTTGGTGAATGTTCTACCCATCTGGTCCCCAGGATGGGAGGAACATTCCTCACGGCTGCTTCTACAACATCTTCACACATGTTATTAGAAATACATGCCTTTCCCTCCCCCCAGGCTAATGATGCAGATAACTTTTAACACACAAATATAATCATATATTTACATTTTATCACAATATTGTCTCCGTACCAAGGCAGCACCTACTTTCTGTAACGGCTCGTGAACGCGCACCCTTGACGGGTGATGGCTGACCGCATCATAGCCGGCTACGACACATCGGACCCCAGCTTCTCAAGATGTGCCAGCCACCAAAGCGACGCACAATGAGCGCAATGAAGCGACGGGGCTAAGCCACACGGCGGCACTAAAACAATACACGCATTAAGCAATAGACTAAGATGGTTAGTTTTATCAACGGAGTGAATACTACCTGGAGCGGGGACAGGGCGTACACAGGACCGGAAATGCACGAGCCGCAGTGAGAGAGAGAAGAAGACGAGGCGCTTTTATACGCTCTCGCGCAACCTACTGGATGGTGAATTTTGACACATACTGCCACATTGAGTTCATACTTGAAAAGTGATGGCAAATCTTCACAACGGTCTCTCACTGCAACAAGCCGCTGGAATAACAGCTGTGGATCCACTACCACTGTCTCTCCTTTGATCTTGACAGTTGATCTAGATGCAAGTTTCGCAGCTTGGTCAGCTTTCCTGAAGGTGAATTCCTCCAATGGTTTCCCTACCATAGACTCCAAAATCTTGCACCCAATTTCCCTTGATTTTTCAACATTGACTCCCTGCTGGGCTGTCATACCATTAGCAATGTTGTGCAGAGGAGGGTTCTCAGTGAAAGGATCTTTCTCTTTGAGATAGGTGACCAGGGCAAGAGTGTCACTGACATCTCTAGTCTGCCTGGCCTTGGACAGGTCTTTATGTTGGTTGCACAAACTCACAGTTGCCTGATTTATCAGATGAATAAGACCCAGATTGGAAGAACTAAGCAAAGAAAAAAACAGGAACTGATTTAGGGGGTGCCAGAACCAAGAGCCACAGAGGGAGTCGAGCATATTTTATTTTATTTTTTTTAAATAATACAAAAATAAAATAAAAAAACCTCCCCTGTTGTTGCTACCTTGTCGTGGTGGGGAGGCTTGTGTGCCTCAGTGACCCTGAAGACTATACCGGCGGGGGTTATACTCCTGGCAGGTGCTACCGAGGCAGTTTTCAGGTTAGAGGCCAGTCCAAAAGCAGCATTACCATCACCCATTGGCAGTAGGATGATTGGATGAAGATTGGGCCGATGTATTTGTTATAGTATGCATGGTGTTTCTGCCTATGCAAATTAGGACATATTCAATAAGTGTGGAGCTCATGTGCATATGCAGGGTTCAGAATAAGCGGTATCGCATCGCAAAATGCGACGCAATTTCTCTCAAATGCGATGCATTCGTCAGAAAAAAGTGCTTTTGTATTGCAGAAAATGTGTGTTCAATTGTATAACCAAAGCGCCTAAAAGTATTGATCACTCGTCAATTGATTGTCAATAACATCATGACACATGTAGGATGCTGTGTTGACGTGACGAGTCCTGCTGCTGTCTCAGATCGAGTCTGAAAGTGGGAGGAGCCACGTGCGGCAAAGTTAGCGTTACAGATACAGACTTCCGAGGTCAATAGCTCCTAAACGCAAAAGTCTTTGCAGATCATTCACATCCCAAATATTCATATTTACACTGCCAAGTGACTACAACCTCGTTTTTAACAATCAGATGCCTATTTTGGGCGCAGCGAATTACACTCATCCAAATGTGCAGCCGAGACGAGACAAGTGCTTAGGGACCGTCATCAAATGTGCAGCTGGAGCCGAGACGAGAGTACTTAGAGAACGTCATCAAGTAGAAAAACGAAAAATGGAATGGAAAGTCAAATAGAGCGGTACAATTTGAATAACACATAAAATACACCATGATGGACACCACAGCAACCTTTATTTATCCGAGTGTAATGACAATTAATATGTAAATGAGACTCCTGCAAATAGTCATCTGATTGATGATGATATGGAAGAAAGTTGTAAATAAGGCCATCTGACTTTGTGTTGATTAATTTGTTCAACAATTAATTTTATTTGCAAGTTTTATTTAAAGATAAAAATGTTTAAAAAGTGTTTAAAAGTTAATTTGTTAAGAGTTTTCTTTAATAGAATGTTTACAAATACATTTAAATAAATGATCGTGTTATATCAATGGAAAATATTGATTATTAGCTCACTTTCGTGTTTTGCTATGCAATTATGAAATTGCTATACAAATTTCGAAAAATTAACGGATTGTTTAGCAGCTGCTGCTATACAAGTGAAAATCCTTAATCTGAGCCCTGCATATGTGACTGACCGTGGATAAAGCAGGTACATGTCTACCTGGAGACATTTCGAGTTATTTTGAAAGTGTGAATTCAAAGCTGATGATGTCTCACTCATGTAGATCTGATAAAATTTGAGTAAGTTGTGGTCATTTGAATGTAAACAACTCTCAAAACCTTTCATTGAGAAAACTGCCTCAACAAATTCTCACCTGAGTGAGCCCAGTCACTGGGGGGCTCATTTGCATCTCATTGCAATAAGCCCTCCCCCCTGTCACACTGACAGCACCTTCCCCTACAGCTGTCACTAAAGACTCAAGAGGAGTGTTATTGATGTGAACTGGACTTGAATCAGAATTAGAAGTTACTATATTAAAATGGAAATACTTGGATTACAAAAGCCCCTGAATAGCATCAAAGAATCAGAATCAGAATAGGGTTTATTGCAATTTGTTGATAAACAGAATTCACAGGTGATTCAGTGCAACACAAACAACAAAACGTTGAACACTGAGCACTAAACGGCATGTAATATACATAATAAAATATAAAGGTATAAAGTTATGTAGTGCAATAGGATAGATGGGTCTGCCTGTCAATGTTCAGTCCAGGTGGGACCAGGACATGGAGATTGTCAACCGGAGGCAGAACAGCTGAATTGCGCTCAGAGCGCGCGCTTCGCCTCCTCGCTCAGAGTGCGCGTCGCCTCCTCGCTCAGAGCGCGCGTCTCCTCCTCGCTGAGAGCGCACGTCTCCTCCTCGCTGAGAGCGCACGCGTACAGTGTATCTGTAAAAGACAGACGGAGAGAGGGAAGGAATTAGATGAAGACAATGTGACATTTGAAGAAACATATCTCAAGCAGAACAGAGAGCAGCACTGAAGTTTTGCCAGGCTAATTTTTACACATTATAAACTAATCTCAGTGATGTCTTCCAAAGTGTCAACCCTGGTCTTCATGTATGCTTGCTTGATAAGTCCAAAGCCGCAATCAGGGGAGAAAGCGCGGCGCCTCCTCGCTCAGAGCGCCCACGCGCTTCGCCTCCTCGCTCAGAGCGCCCACGCGCTTCGCCTCCTCGCTCAGAGCGCGCTTCGCCTCCTCGCTCAGAGCGCGCACACGCTTCGCCTCCTCGCTCAGAGCGCGCGCGTACAGTGTATCTGTAGAAGACAGAGGGAGAGTTTAAAAAACACTCTTAATAAAAGAAC
Source organism: Eucyclogobius newberryi (assembly GCF_026437365.1). Classification (NCBI taxonomy): domain Eukaryota; kingdom Metazoa; phylum Chordata; class Actinopteri; order Gobiiformes; family Gobiidae; genus Eucyclogobius; species Eucyclogobius newberryi. The sequence goes on along the minus strand of NW_027316056.1, from coordinate 20,784,543 downwards.
TCTTATAAACAAAATCTCCTATAGACAGAACCTCTCATTTCTCAATATGGAATGGAGGGGAAAATAAAGACAAAATAAAAACAGCTAGCGTAAGACAAAATAATACTAATAATAATGGTAAAATGAACACTATTTACATCAGTTATATGCACATGAATGTGACATTATTGAGTGTGATAAAGACATTTATGTCTATTCATACTGTATAATTGCTATTCTGCATTTGCACTTTATTGTACATTTAATAAAGTGAAGTTAAGTAAATGATGTGTAATAAATAGTACCTGCTGTGCAAAGTCGAAGCTGTAAAGAAGTTTGAAACGAGCTAACGCGGCTAACGCGGGCTACAGTAAAAAAAAAACACGAAGTTACAGACATTATACCATCCCAAAACAGCTAGTTTCAAGAAACTACGTAATGTTAATTATTCAGAAAGTGGTCACATTAAATTCAAGCCCGTATTTGTTATGCTGAAGCCAGGAACAAAGAACAGGCTCGGTGCTAGCTTGGAATGTAGCAAGTTAAAGCGGCTAAAGCTGGCTACAGTAAAAAACAGTAAAAAACACAAAGATACAGACATTATACCATCCCAAAACAGCTAGTTTCAAGAGACTACATGATGTTAATTATTCAGAAAGTGGTCACATTAAATTCAAGCCCGTATTTATAACGTAGAGTGCACTGAAGCAGCATGTTAGCTTAGCATTGCTCTGTCTCAAGGCAAAAGTGACGATGCTAAAGCAACACAACACAACACAGCAAGCAATACTTTAGAGTAAAAGTACCTCAGTTCCGTTGCAATGTAGTCCAGGGAATCAGCTCTGGAGAAAGTCTGGAGTATGAATAATGTCTCTGAGAGGAGAAAACACGGCCTCTCCCCCAACTGCATGAGGAGCATGAGCAGTACACGGAGGACAGCGGTAGCCATGTGGTTCGCAGCTGATTGGTGGAAAATTGTTAACAGTACGTGCTGAAAAAAGGGTAACGCCCCCCACGCGGCACACGAAAACTACCCATTTAACAGCTTAATGTGTACTTTTAAGGTAACGAATACTGTTATCTGAAGCACGGAGGGGCTCCTTTATAACTTCAACTTTCACATAATGCAAAAAAACGAAAATCACAAATTTGGGGAAAAAAAAGTAAAAGACTGTTTATCTCAATTTCACCGAGGCCGACATGTACCGGAAATTACGCTGCTCTGACACATATTCAAATTCATTTCAAAAGAAACTTCTAATACAAAATGTTTTACTTTTCATGTATACTTTCATTGTGTAAAGTTTTATTGTGGTAGGAGTAAAGGGAAAAAAATAGGCCTATTTGGGTGTATTTTGAGCATATTCGATTTGTGTATAGCTCATTTGCATATCAAAATGTATTTTTAAAGAAACTTGTAATACAAAAAATTTTACTTTTCATGGGTACTTTCATTGTGTAAAGTTTAATTTGGATAGGAGTAAAGGAAAAAAATAGCCTCATTGGGGTGTATTGTTGCCTCGCCTTATTGGCACACATCGGATTGATGAGAATTTAACATATTTCCTCAACTAGGATTTCTTAGGACTTTTAGTATGTTGTTCTGGACACCTCAAATAAATTATTTGTGCAAAAATATTTTTTTTTACAATTAGTCTGTCGTAAAATGCTACTTTGCCTGGACTATAAATTGATAAATTGAACTTGTTGTGGAATTAACCTGGGTCCAAACCCCGGATTGTTGTGTCAAGACTGGACGTTGAATAAAACACTGCGCAGTGTGAGAGAGAAAAAAGACAGGGTCCTTAGAAAAGGACAGGGTCCTTAGAGTCCATAGAGGATTTTTGTTCCTCAGAAGTTAGGGACTTCGGGGGCCTACCGTAGACTGGTGATAAGAATCAGACGTGATTCTATCATTGTGAGGTTTTTGTAAACCTTGGAGAATTGAGGCACTCCAGATACTAATTTTGAAGTCAGGGACTCCAGCGATATGGACGAAGAATTTAACAGAGAATGTGAAGACACAAAATTCCACGGAAAATGGGATAGAGAAATAAGAAAAAAGAAGAAAAGGAAAAATCTTCTTGAAGTGATAGATAGGGACATTCAGGGAAAGAAAAAAGGTGAGAGCTTGAGTAGTTGAGGGTAACTCCCATGGGGAACGCCATGCTGTGCTGTACAAAATGTACAGTGTAAGAGTACTACATGTGTGTAAGTAGTAAAGGTGGTACTACTTAAGATAAAAAGTCAGATTTAATTGACAACAAATTACATTAAAGCTGCGCTAGCGGTGATGATGGCTCTCGCCTTCCCACACGACCCCCTTCCCACCCGTGTATGTTTTCTGCTGCGTTTCGCGGCATACCAAACGAAGCTCAGTAATTCACCGTTGATGATTGCGTAGTTTGCGATTCAAATAGTAGTTTGTCCTGACAAATTGCAAGATTGAGCAGGGAGAAAGAGAGAGAGCCTTGGTGACCCGCGACTTTTCATTGATGTTCAGGGGGTCAAAAATACCCGAGTTGTGGCAGAAATAATAAAGTCTAAAGAACAAAGTCAAAATAATTGAGTCTAAAGAATAAAGCCTGAAGAATAAAGTCTAAAGAATAATAATTCTAATGCCCCATTCATTTCAATGGGGAAAAAGTAAGATAAGATAAGATAATCCTTTATTGTCCCACATGGGGAAATTCCATTGATGCAACGCAGGTAGATACAGAGATAGATACAGAAGAAAAGAACAAATAACTTATAGGAAGTTTGAAAAACACTCTCAGTAAGTACTAATACTTTTGAAAATACTGCAAAAAGTACAAGTTGTTCAAATGTCAAAAGTAATAGCACACGTAATACTGTGAAAGCGATGGTAATGAGGTATAACTTGTTGAAATCAGTTAAAGCGTTAAGGAGTTGAAACGCGCGAAATACGCAGACACTCAAAAACAGTAGAACATATAGTGTCTGCGACTTATATAAGTCACAAAGATAAACAATTTAAATATGCTATAGGATAAAAATATATATATAGGCTATAAAATTCAAAATAAATAAATAAAATTCAAAATAAATAAATATCCAACCATCCAACCATCCATTTTCTACCGCTTTATCCGGGGCCCGGGTCGCGGGGGCAGCTGTCTAACCAGGGACTCCCAGACTTCCCTCTTCCCGGACACTTCCTTCAACTCCTCCAGGGGGATCCCGAGGCGTTCCCAGGCCAGCCGAGAGACTAGAGTCTCTCTAGCGTGTCCTGGGTCTTCCCCGGGGCCTCTTCCCGGTGGGACATGCCCGAAATACCTCTCCCCAGGGAGGCACCCAGGAGGCATCCGGAACAGATGCCCGAGCCACCTCAGCTGGCTCCTCTCGACGTGGAGGAGCAGCGGCTCTACTCCGAGCTCCCCCCGGTGTGGCCGAGCTCCTCACCCTATCTCTAAGGGAGCGCCAAGCCACCCGGCGGCGGAAACTTATTTTGACCACTTGTATCCGCGATCTTGTCCTTTCGGTCATTACCCAAAGCTCATGACCATAGGTGAGGGTAGGAACGTAGACCGACCGGTAAATCGAGAGCTTTGCCTTTTGACTCAGCTCCCTCTTTACCACAACAGTCCGATGCAGCAACTGCATCACTGCAGCCACTGCACCGATCCGCCTGTCAATCTCACGCTTCACCCTTCCCTCGCTCGTGAACAAGACCCCGAGATACTTGAACTCCTCCACTTGAGGCAAGGACTCCCCACCCACCTGAAGAGGGCAAGCCACCTTTTTCCGGTCGAGAACCATGGCCTCGGATTTGGAGGTGCTGATTCTCATCCCAGCCGCTTCACACTCGGCTGCAAACCGTCCCAGTGCATGTTGCAGGTCCGGGTTTGATGGAGCCATCAGGACAACATCGTCAGCAGAGATCGACCACAGCTCCGAGCAGCCGCATCAACAATGGAGGCGGAGAACATGGTCCACTCGGACTCAATGTCCCCAACCTCCCCCGGGACATGGGAGAAGCTCTCCCGGAGGTGCGAGTTGAATACCCTACTGACAGAGGGCTCCACAAGACGTTCCCAACAGACCCTCACAATGCGCTTGGGCCTGCCAAGTCTGTCCGGCTTCCTCCTCCGCCAGCGGATACAACTCACCACTAGGTGGTGATCGGTTGACAACTCTGCCCCTCTCTTCACCCAAGTGTCCAAGACACACGGCCGGAGGTCAGATGACGCGACAACAAAGTCGATCATTGACCTCCAGCCTAGGGTGTCCTGGTGCCATGTGCACTGATGAACACCCTTGTGCTTGAACATGGTGTTCGTTATGGACAATCAGTGGCTAGCACAGAAGTCCAATAACTGAACACCGCTCGGGTTCAGATCGGGGAAGCCATTCATACATACACACGGAGGAGTGAGATGACGTCATTTCCGGTGAGTGTGTCGCGTTTTCAGAGCTGTTCGTTCTTAGAGCCTTTTACCGATTAATCCACGAATTATACACACTATTTACGCATCATATACACGAAAGTGAACGTTTGATTTCTCCGCAAACAATCCGGAGCCTCAAGCCGCTCGCTTTTCAGTATTTCGTGGATTAAAAAGCCCTCCTCACTCTCTAGCTCCAGCCTGAACTAGCCTAGCGTAGCCTAGCCGCTAGCGTCATGGCTGGATCTACCTTTACCTGTTTGAGCTGTCATATGTCGAGTCAGAACCCTGGCTCCTTCTCTGATGATAGGTGCGTGAAGTGCAGTGTAGTGGTAGTTTTGGAGGCCAGGGTTACGGAGTTAGAAGCGCGGATCCGCTGTTTAGAGGAGCTTAAGTCCAGTTATAGTTCGGTTTTAGCGTGAGGGCTACCGGACCGCGCTGCAGGGCGTAGCATTAGCATTAGCAGTAGCAGTAAGGCCGAGCTCAGCCCCTCAGCGTCTCCCGTGCAGCCAGGACTAGACCAGGAACAGAATAGGGACCAATTTGTGACAGTTCGGAGGGGACAAGGCACTAAACGCCGAACCTCAGAGCGCCGTGAGCTTCACGTCTATAATAGGTTTTCTCCCCTCAGCGATCACACGCCCGCTGAACACACGAGAGAAACTCTTGTAATCGGGAGTTCTATTGTTAGAGACGTGAAGCTGCCAGCTGCTAGCGTTAGGTGTTACCCGGGGGCCAGAATGGGTGACATCGAAGGAAACCTTAGGATCTTAAAGCGGAGCAGGACCCGTTTCCGGCGAGTCGTGATTCACGCAGGCGGTAACGACGCCCGGCGGAGACAATCAGAGGTGCTCAAAGTTCAAGTAGCCGCGGTGTGTGACCTAGCGAAGTCGATGTCAGACACTGTAATATTTTCTGGTCCCCTGCCCAATCGGATCAATGCTGAATTGTACAGCCGTCTCTCAGCATTCAACAACTGGTTATCCAGATGGTGCCCTCAAAACAACGTTGTCTTTATTGATAACTGGAGTGCGTTTTGGGGAAAGCCCGGGCTCATACGCAGGGATGGCATCCATCCGACTTCGGAGGGTACATCCCTATTAGTTCGGAATTTGACCGATAGTCTTAGTCGTGTTAAGTGACCATCTAGGGATGAGCCCCGGGCGCAGAGCAGCAGTTTAAGACGCTCCTCTGTCGCTGAACTCTCGCCCGTTCTGTTACATGTGAAGTGTTCAGATTCAAGACAGATAGAGACTGTGTGTGTCCCTCGTGTCCCTCGTACAAATAATGCCAAAAAGTCACATCTCAGAAAAAATATTTCAGGCGTCAGACCAAATAACTTAAGGAAAATAACAATCACAAATGACACAAATACACAAATGAATAAACACGTAAAATGTGGACTGCTAAACATTAGAGCAATTTCCTCCAAATCGCTCTTAGTTAATGAATTAATTAGTGACTATAACATAGATCTTCTAGCTCTAACTGAAACGTGGCTTCAACAAGACGACTACGTCAGACTAAATGAGTCCACCCCACCCACCCATGTTAACTTTCAGACTGCCAGGAGCACAGGCCGAGGTGGTGGTGTGGCAGTGATCTCACACTCAAGCCTACTCATGAGCCCTAAAACTAACAATGCATTTCACTCATTTGAAAGCCTTATGCTGTCGATCACATGTCCAAATATGAAAAACCAAAAAGGAGTTTTGTTCATAGTTATCTACCGACCCCCTGGTCCCTACTCAGAGTTTTTAACATAGTTTTCTGACTTTATATCAAACTTAGTGTTAGCCTGGGATAAAATAGTTATAGTTGGAGACTTTAATATCCACGTGAACATGAGTGATGACGCTCTCAGTAATGCCTTCAGCGCCTTGTTAGACAGCATTGGTTTCACTCAGAATGTAAATAAACCGACTCACACTCACAAGAACACTCTGGATCTTGTCCTAACGTATGGAACAGAGATTAGTGACCTCATTGTCCTCCCTCAAAACCCTATATTGTCAGATCATTTCCTAATTACCTTTCAGTTTATTCTTAAAGATCATCCAGTCCCACAAAATAAAGTTATAATGAAAAGGACAATATCTGAAAAATCTATCTCAAAATTCAAAGAAATAATAGAGCCAATATTCAGTGACATGTCATGTGATCCTGCTGAGAACAGCTTTAGTCCCAGTTTAAGTGATCAATGTGTCGACTTGACCATGAATTCTCTGACGTCTGCTCTTGACGTTGTCGCGCCGTTAAAACAGAAGGTCATTAGGCCAAAGCGCGCCTCCCCATGGTACAACCAAGAACTGCGTTCACATAAACAAAGAGTTAGAAAGTTAGAGGGATTATTTCGTCGCTCTCACACCGAAGAATCCCTAAAAGCATGGAAAAGTTGCCTGCTGTCCTATAAGCAGGCTCTGCGTAAGGCCCAAACCAGATATTATTCAAATCTAATAGAAGTCAACAAAAGTAACACTAAATTCCTTTTCAGCACTGTAGCTAGGCTAACAAACTGTCACAGTGCAGTAGAGCCCTCAATCCCAGCTACACTTAGCTCTGATGATTTCCTCCTATTTTTTAACAATAAAATAAAAACAATCAGAGATAAATTAGATGAAATTACCCCCGCTATTAGCCCTGAACTAGCCCAAGCTGTAAATCTAACGTCTCATATAAATCCACCTGTAAACTTAGAAAGGTTCACAGCTGTTGATCAAGCAGAGATAACTTCAGCCATTATGTCCTCTAAAAGCTCAACTTGTGTCCTAGACCCCATTCCAAGCAGACTCCTCAAAGACATTCTCCCCCTAATTATAGACCCTATTCTTAATATAATAAATACTTCACTCCAAAGTGGCTATGTTCCACAGTCCTTCAAACATGCAGTCATTAAACCTCTTCTGAAAAAGCCTAATCTAGATCCCGACCTATTGGTAAACTACAGACCTATTTCAAAACTTCCCTTCGTCTCTAAAATCCTTGAAAAAGTTGTAGTAAAACAGCTTTGTCGCCACCTGCAGGACAATAACTTATTTGAAGTTTTCCAGTCAGGGTTCAGAGCCCACCACAGCACTGAAACTGCACTAGTTAAAGTCACAAATGATTTGTTATTAGCCGCTGACAATGGACTGGTCTCAATCCTGGTTCTGTTGGACCTGAGCGCAGCGTTTGACACCATTGACCACAACATTCTACTGCAGAGGTTAGAATGTGATGTAGGTGTTGGAGGAACAGCCCTCAGCTGGTTTAAATCCTATCTATCTGATAGGTTCCAATTTGTTAATGTAAACCAGAGCTCCTCACCAAGCTCTAAAGTAATTTACGGTGTGCCACAGGGTTCGGTACTCGGTCCAATTCTGTTTACTCTTTATATGCTGCCATTAGGCAACATTATCAGAAAGCATGACATTAACTTCCACTGCTATGCAGACGACACTCAGCTGTATTTATCAATGAAACCTGATCAGAGCGATCAAGTAGACAGACTTAGTACTTGTGTGAAGGAGATAAAAACCTGGATGACACTAAACTACCTGCTTCTTAACCCTGAAAAAACCGAGGTCATTGTGCTTGGCCCTAAGCATCTACGAGACTCTCTATCTGAGCAGATAGTCACACTGGACAATGTCAGTGTAGCCTCCAGTTCTACTGTAAGAAACCTTGGAGTCTTATTTGACCAGGAGCTCTCATTTAAAGCTCATATAAATCAAGCTTGTAAAACATTTCCATTTGCGCAACATAGCCAAAATCAGAAGAATCCTGCCTAAAAGTGATGCCGAAAAACTTATCCATGCATTTGTAACGACTAGATTAGACTACTGTAACTCTCTGCTTGCAGCGTGTCCTAAAAGCTCCATAAAAAGCTTTCAACTGGTTCAAAATGCAGCAGCAAGATTACTAACAGGAACAAAAAGAAGAGAGCACATTACGCCGGTGCTGAAGTCTCTTCACTGGCTCCCCGTCGAGTCTAGAATCAAATTTAAACTCCTCCTCCTGACCTACAAAGCCATAAATGACATGGCCCCATCCTACCTCAAAGATGCTATAGAACCATATCATCCAAACAGAGCTCTTCGCTCTCAGAATGCCGGCCTTCTGGTGGTGCCAAGAGTCTCTAAAAGTACTGTAGGAGGTAGAGCGTTTAACTACCAAGCTCCTGTGTTATGGAATCAGCTCCCGACCCATGTTAAATATGCTGACACAGTCTCTTCATTTAAGTCCAGGCTTAAAACGTTCCTCTTCGAAATCGCTTATGGTCAGACTAGTTAGGAACAGAAACATAAACCCACAGCTTTAGCTATGCTGCCCTAGGAGTAACTATGCTGGGGGAAGTATGGCAGCTTGAGCACTATCCTCTTCTTCTTCTGACTACTTATGCTATCAAACAATATTTATTTTTTGATTCCACTTGCAAACTGTTCACCGCCTTCTTTTCTTTCTCTCACTCCTGAGGACCTGTGGACCCAGATGCCCCTCCCCTGGTGAAGTGGTCCCTGCCCTGTGTGGACGGTCCCTCATCTGCCTGAGGAGTGGGTCCAGCTCGCCCCCGACGGTCCCTCATCTGCCTGAAGAGTGGGTCCAGCTCGACTCCGACGGTCCCTCATCTGCCTGAAGAGTGGGCCCAGCTCGCCTCCGACGGTCCCTCATCTGCCTGAAGAGTGGGTCCAGTTCGCCTCAGACGGTCCCTCATCTGCCGGAAGAGTGGGTCCAGCTCGCCTCCGACGGTCCCTCATCTGCCTGAAGAGTGGGTCCAGCTCGACTCAGACGGTCCCTCATCTGCCTGAAGAGTGGGTCCAGCTCGACTCAGACGGTCCCTCATCTGCCTGAAGAGTGGGTCCAGCTCGCCTCAGACGATCCCTCTTCTGCCTGAAGAGTGGGTCCAGTTCGCCTCAGTCGGTCCCTCATCTGAAGAGTGGGTCCAGTTCGCCTCAGTCGGTCCCTCATCTGCCTGAAGAGTGGATCCAGTTCGCCTCAGTCGGTCCCTCATCTGCCTGAAGAGTGGGTCCAGCTCCAGTCTCCCTCGTGTCCGTCTGTCCGTCTGTGAGAGTCGGATCTCTCCTTCACTGGAACTCCTCCAGGTTTCTACCCTTTTTTCCCAAAGAGGTTTTTTTTGTAGTTTTTCCTGGCCGAGAAGGAGAGTCTAAGGACAGAGGACCCTGGGACATCGTCCCTCGCCACCACAGACATTGTCTGACTCCATCGCCACCACAGAAATTGTTGATTCATTTCTCCCTGTGGCCCTCAGAGGCAACTGTTGTTGTGATTTTGGGCCTTACAAAAATAAATTGATTTGATTTGATTTGATTCTGTCCGATCACCCCTCCCCAGGTGTCACTGTCATTGCCCACGTGGGTGTTGAAGTCCCCCAGTAGAACAAAGGAGTCCCCGGTAGGTGCACTGTCCAGTACTCCTCCCAAGGATTCCAAGAAGGCCGGGTACTCTGCACTGCTGTTCGGCCCGTAGGCCACCACAACAGTGAGAGATCTGTCCCCCACCCGAAGGCGGAGGGACGCGACCCTCTCGTTCACTGGGGTGAACTCCAACACGTGGCGGCTGAGCTGAGGGGCTATAAGCAAGCCCACACCAGCCCGCCGCCTCTCCCCGAGGGCAACACCAGAGAAGTGGAGCGTCCAGCCCCTCTCGAGGAGATTGGTTCCAGAGCCCAAACTGTGCGTGGAGGTGAGGCCGACTATATCTAGTCAGTATCGCTCAACCTCCCGCACAAGCTCAGGCTCTTTCCCCCCCAGCGAGGTGACATTCCATGTCCCCAGAGTTAGTCTCTGTGTCTGGCGATCTGGTCGCCAAGGCCCCTGCCGTCGACTGCCGCCCAGATCTCTCTCCACCGGCCCCTTATGGATCCTCCTGCGGGTGGTGGGCCCACGGGAGGGCGGCCCCACGTCGCTCTTTCGGGCTGTGCCCGGCCGGGCCCCGTGGGGTAAGACCCGGCCACCAGGCGCTGGCCATCGAGCACCCATTCCAGGCCTGGCTCCAGGATGGGGCCCCAGTGACGCCGATCCGGGCGACGTAAACGGCCTTGTTCTTGTTGTCATCATAAGAGGCTTGTTGTGGAAAAATATAATCTGGCCCTTTACTTTTTAACTTTCAATCCTATTTTTAATCAGATTTAGTTCTAACACAGTCAACAGCCTGACACAACCCCTCTTGGCCTGGAAATTTACATGTCCGGACCTCCTGGGGTGACTAGGAAGTCCCACATTTTGTTTCACACTAGGCAAGACATGTGAATTGAATTAATGCAAATGTTATGTACTGTCTCCTTCCTGAAACCACTGTTTCTTTGATGTCCCATTTGCTCCTGTATTCCTTTGTACCTGAGAGAACAGTGACCAGGAACTTCTGTGTGTGTGGTCATGTGACTACGGGTATAAATATGTAGGACATGGGACAAGAGGGAGCTCTGATCATATAATGAACCAGAGAGAGAGAAACGCCTGATTAAATCACCTTAACATTGAGACAAAGCAACTCGCTTCATTGCCTTATTTCTGCTACTACAGGCTTCTGAACCGATCTTTGTCTGACCCGTCACCTAGGACCTGTTTGCCTTGGGAGACCCTACCAGGGGCTTGAAGCCCCCGACAACACAGCTCCCGGGATCATTCTGGCGCTCAAACCCCTCCACCACGTTAAGGTGTCGGTTCAAGGAGAGGAAAGACCTTTTAATTTGAATAAATTTAAAAGGTGCTAATTTTAGGGTAAAATTTAAAGGTGCAGGGTACTACCTCAAAATAGTCCCAGATACATCTTTTAGTATTTAAAATGTCAAAATAATAAATAATGAATAAAACAAAAAAAATAAAAAAGGGTAACGTGTAAATCATTTAAGACATAAAAGAGAAGAGTGCAAAGAAAAATCCTTTCAGTCATATAGGCAGCTAAACACACCTGTTTTTAGCTTAGATTTGAACATTGTCAGAGTAGAAGCCTGTCTCACGTCTTCAGGAAGAATGTTCCAGATTTTAGCTGCATAAAAATGAAACGCAGATTCCCCATGGGTAGTCCTGACTCTGGGCACCAGCAGCAGGCCGGTCCCTGAGGTCCTCAGAGTCCGAGATGGTTCATATGGCACTAACATGTCCAAGATGTACTTTGGTGCTAGGCCATGGAGAGACTTGTACACAAGCAGAGCTGCTTTAAAGTATATTCCCTGAGCCACAGGGAGCCAGTGCAGAGACCTGAGAACAGGACTAATGTGATCATACTTCCTGGTTCTAGTCAGGACCCGAGCAGCAGCGTTCTGGATGTACTGCAGCTGTTTTACAACTCGTTTGGAGAGGCCAGTGAGCAGGCCGTTACAGTAGTCTAATCTACTGGAGACAAATGCATGGATAAGTCTCTCTAAATCTGGTTTAGACACTATATTTTTGATTTTGGCAATGTTTTTTAGATGGTAAAAAGCTGCTGATGTTATTGATTTTTATGTGGCTGTTAAAGGTCAAGTCTGAGTCCATTATTACCCCCAGATTTCTAACTTGGTTTGTAGGTTTTAGAGCGAGACTCTGGAGGTGACCACTAACACTTTCTCTTTGTTTCTGTGGGCCAAAAACGATTATTTCAGTCTTGTCTGAGTTCAGCGGGAGAAAGTTGTTTTGCATCCACAAACTGATCTGTTGGATGCAGTGACAGAGTGAATCCACTGGTCCATATTCACCTGCCGACAGTGAAACATTGATCTGAGTGTCGTCTGCATAATTGTGATAGGACACATTTTCACTGCGTATCAACTGACCTAACGGCAGCATGTAGAGGTTGAACAGAAGGGGACCCAGGACTGACCCTTGGGGCACTCCACAGGTTAGGGTCATGTGGTCTGAGACACAGCTACCAATTTCAACAAAGTACTTCCTGTCTTCCAGATAGGACCTTAACCAGTTTAGGGCAGTGCCAGTGATGCCCACCCAGTCCTCTAGTCTCTGTAAGAGGATCCCATGATCGACAGTGTCAAAAGCAGCACTCAGATCTAACAGAATTAAGACTGAGGCTGTGCCCGTGTCAGTGTTCAGGCAGATGTCATTTATCACCTTGACAAGAGCAGTCTCAGTGCTGTGATGAGGTCTAAAACCTGACTGAAAAACATCAAATGTGTTGTTTATTAAGAGGAAATCTGTGAGCTTTTCAAGGACTTTGCCCCAAATGGCAGATTAGAGGCTTTATGACCGCAGTTTTCAAAGACATTGGGAATGTTCCGGATTGAAGCGACATGTTAACTATGTGAGTGAGTGGTGCTAACAAACTGTTCAGCACAGACTTTAGAAATCTGGTGGGTAACACATCAAGGCAGCATGTAGTAGATGAACTCAGACTGGCGATGATCTCATGGACAGTTTTGTCAGTTACTGGTGCAAAGTGAGTCAGCTCTAAGTGTCTAGGTGGTTTTAGGGTAATTCTTTGCATTGTGGGATTTATAGCATTTTTAATGCCCTGAACTTTGTCATTAAAGAATAATGCAAACTCATTACATTTGGATGTGGAAATGAGTTCTAACGCCAGCTGAGCTGGAGGGTTTGTTAATCTGTTTACTGTGGCAAACACGACACGCGAGTTGTTACTGCTGCTTCCAATTATTTCAGAGAAATATCTTTCCCTAGTACAAAAAATTAGGTTGTACATGTTCAGCTTCTCTTTGTAAATCTCTTTTTGAACCTGGAGCTTTGACCTGCGCCATTTCCGTTCGGCCCTGCGGCACTCCCTTTTCTGTGCCCTGACCGAATCATCATTTCTCCACAGCGCCTTCTGCTTATTTTTAACCATTTTAGCCTTCACAGGGGCAATGGTTTCTAGAACATTCAAAACACTAGATGTAACAGAGTTCAACAAATCATTTACATTAGAACATGAGACATTTTCAAAGTTTATAATTGTGGAAAATGTGGCCCTCGAGTGTGGCCTTCGAGTCAAAAAGTTTGGGGACCACTGCACTAGAGCATCCTCTTGAGACTATCTCAATGTGGTCATCTCACAATTTCTATTGAATGGGACGGCCGTAAGGCCCGTGGACCATGTGGATTGAGTAAACAAACATGCGCGACAGGTGACATTATTTGGAGAATTCATAACTTCTACTGATAAACATACTAAAGGATGTTCAGGGATGTTCACTAGAGGTGAGCAGGGTCTATCAAGCTACTATCGTTTTATCAACGCATAAAATTTTATGTGATGCCAGACATTTTTTTTTTTTTGTCATTTGAGGGGGAGAGGGGGTCCAGAGAGAGACGAAAAGAAATGGTCTTTTAAGCTTCAACCTATTTTGAGATGATCCCTTATTCTTCCGCGTCCCGGCGAGGTACTTATTAAAGTTGTATCTGGGGACAAGCTCTAAGTCATACAAGAAGTCTTGTTAGTTTTTAAACACTTCAAATTTATCCACAAGACACGAATCCCATGAGTAATGAACCGCTTCATTGTCATTGTGAATTTTAAAGAAAATCGCAACTTTTGGAAAATTTACAAAAATTCTACCTTTCTTAAAAATGTTTTGGGGGGAAATTTTTAATAGAGCTTTTGTGAAGATTTCCAACCTGAATGCTATGATATGCAAATGCCCGAGACGAAAGGCGAGAATCGTCCCAGCGAGGGATATATTAAAATTGTAATGAAAACAGGAAAATCGCAGAAATCGAGTAGTAAACAAGGACGGATATGCTTCTTTGGCCACAAGACACAAAACCCACGAGCAATAAAATGTTATGAAGTTGAAGCTGATACGCCTTCGGGTATGGTCATCGCAATTTTGGGAATATTTCCAAAAATTCTATGTTTCTTAAACATTTTGGGGGGGGGATTTAATAGAGCGTTTGTGAAAATTTTAAACATGAACGCAATGATATGCAAATGTAGTGGCTAGCTAATAAAATGGCTCTCCATCCAAATTTGATTTTTAATAATTCATAAAAGACCATGAAGACCTGAAAAAAATTATAACGGGATCATTTATGACCGGGCATAATGTGCTAAAATGACTTGGCTCTAGCTTGATTTTTTATAGCGGAAAATAATGGCCATAAAAAATGTTTCCGTTAGTAGGCCCGAGATGAAGGACGAGAATCATCCCGGCGAGGGACTTATCAAAATTGTAACGAAAGCAGGAAAATCACAGAAATCAAGTAGTAGACAAGGACGGATATGCTAGTGAATAGCATCACAAATTACAACTCTGCGAGTTCTAATTTTGAGTGTTCTAAGGGATCATCTCAAAATAGGTTGAAGCTGAAAAGACAAAATATTTTTCCTCACTGTAAATATTTTTGCACTTGTTCACTATTTTTGCACTTCAGTTTTGGCACAATAAATCCACCTGAGCACTTGAAATCTGACTTTGCCATTGTTTTGAAAGAGAGCCCCGCTACAGTTACATGACAGGTAACAGTAGTGCGCCCCCAAGCGTCCAGGACATGCACTCACATCAAAACTTCTTTTAAATAAAACACAAACGTAAAAGGGTCACACTCTTCATTTTTGGCACATAGACAGACCATACAATGAATATTTGATATGTGAAATATCAAGTCGATGGGAGTGGTAGTCTTGAATTAGTCATATGTTAAAAAAAGCCATAATTTCAAAATGATCTCATATTGAAACAAGCTCACCATTAGGGTTGCGTTCAAAATATCGATACGCAATCGCAATATGTCGTCACGGACTCCATATCAATACTGAGTCATAGTATCGATATTTTTTTAATAAAAAAAAACAAAAAAAACGAGGTGGAATAGTTCTTTTAATATGCTGTTTGTGCTGTGCTCCTCTCGGTCGAGGTGAGAAGGAGCTGTGGACCTGATCAGAAGCTGATCTGTGCAGAAGATGCTGCTGCTGCAGCATGTTCAGACCAGGCCAATTGTTTGGCAAGAAACATGCAATACTTTACTAGAATGTGTTCCTTATATTTCTATTTGGATCACTTGGTTGGATGTATGAAGTTATTAGAGCAGAATGGATTTATAAATAAGTGCTTTGTGGATAAACATGAAATTTCATAAATTTTTCATAACTTCATAAATTCTACTGATAAACATACTAAAGGATGTTCAGGGATGTTCACTAGAGGTGAGCAAGGTCTATCAAGCTACTATCGTTTTATCAACGCGTAACATTTTTTGTGATGCCAGACATTTTTGTTTTTTAGTCTTTTCAGCTTCAACCTATTTTGAGATGATCCCTAACGTGTGAATTAACTAAATAGAGAATAACAATGGACAGGCTAGAAAGAGTACGTTTTGTCGACGCAGCAGATCAAAATCATTAAAATACCTCTTCAAGTGTCTACATGGTCTAGGTGCTCATTCGTGGAGATCATATTATTTAATTGAATGTACCTACCTACACAGACAGTGGTTCGCAACCTTTTCAACCTTTGGCTTTATAGTCTCATAAATTCTCTGGTTAAAATTCAGTTTTTGATACACTTAACTCTTTTTGAAGCGAAGGAGAAACTACAAAAAAACAAGGTATCTTGACTTTCATTTTAGTGTCCTGAATAATTCCTTAGTGGCTAATTAATTCAAGAGTGAAAAGTGATATCTTATTTAATCAAATCTATATATTCAATTGATGAAGAAAAATTACAAAACTTTGTTGGACATTGTTACATACAAACAGAATCATCATCAGGATTCAAATTTGCTGTACGAAAAAAAATGTTTGCTCAACTTCATATTTTACATGTTGGGATCATGGGATACTTCCGACACTATGTAGATTAGAAGTTTCCTAAGAAAAAAATATTCGCTCCCCGACCATGGTTCTATTTTGGGTGAAAACATTGTTAGCATGGAGGCAGGAGACACACATGGTTAATATTGAATTGTTTTTCTCCAAAATACAAAAAAATATTGTTCATGTCGACGTAGAAGTGATCAGGAAAGGAAACGTAGACATTCGCTGCCTCTACATGGTTAATGTGTGTAAAATGGACAAATACAGTTATATAGCTCAACTGTTCATATGAGGGCAGATATCCCTTTCCTAAGTAAACATTTTAATATCTTAGAGAAGAGATTGGGCTGTGTCCAGTTAATGAAGTAATTTTTGTTTTTGTTTGTTATGACAAGTGTAATTCTGAGAATGTTATGTTTGTTTTGTTTTTTAAAGTTACAAGTATTGGTTTGTTTTTCAAAGGTATTATAAAATAATATGTCAAAGTCAAGGTAAAATTAAGTGATAGTGTTGTAATACAGTCATTTTACATTGTAAATGAAGCTGCACTGCCCCCTTATGGTACTGCTATTATCCAATAGAAAAAAAGTGGAAGTCAACACATTTACACAAAATCAAAAAAAATAATGTCAAAAGTTTTTTGTTTCTTATTTTTTTCAAAAACAATGTCCAGATTCCTACAGCTGAATCTTTTTCTACAATTGTATTTTGTTGTATTGAAATCAATATCGAGCCTGTTCTTGTCAAAATCAAGTCTGAAATGTTAGTATCGATTTTGTGACAGCACTAGTTTTTACTGTAATTATGTGTTCTGGGATTATAACTTAAGTAATACAGTCTAATGCTTTGTTTATGTCAGGACGTCCGATGGTGGTGTCCAGTGGGATGCAGTTCATGGAGACAATGCGGCGCATTTATCAGACTATGAAGAAGTACAACCAGAACTTTGCCATTCTGCAGTGCACCAGTGCCTATCCTCTTGACGCCGAGGATGTCAATTACAGTAATACAGCATTTGTATTGAGTCCACACTGTTAAATTCAAGCACTAGGCAGCAACATTTTTAGTTTGGTTTCGGTTACTCTGGCCATGAGACCGGCATTAGTATTTCAGTGGCAGCTGTGGCTTTGGCGGCAAAGATTGTGGAGCGACACGTCACTTTGGACAAGACATGGAAGGGTAATGACCATGAAGCGTCTTTACTTCCCACTGAGCTGGCGGAGTTGGTGTGTTCGATTCGTTTGGTGGAGAGAGCATTGGGCAGTGGCATCAAGCTGATGTTACCGTGCGAGAAGCCGTGCCATGACAAGGTTCAAATACTACTCAAATCTATACAAAAATCTGCATGAAAATGTGTTCTAAGATATGTCCGTATCTACCTTCTTTTTTTATAGCTTGGAAAATCAGTGGTAGCCAAAGTAAAGATCCCCAAACGAACTGTCCTGAGTCTGGACATGTTGACGGTGAAAGTGGCTGAGCCGAAGGGCGTTGCTGCAGAGGATATTTTCCAGCTGGTCGGAAAGTCTGTGACAGAGGATGTGGACGAGGATGAGAGTGTCACACCTGAAGTGGTGGACGGTTATGGAAAGAGACTTAAAGCCTGAAGACAACAACAGCATTTGAAATGACCATGTTTACAAATGCTATGTGTCTTTTTGTCTTTCATAATTTGTGGTGAGGGCCAACAATTAAATATTTCTCTATATTTGACTTCAAAAATAAAATCATCTGTGGAAATAAAATGGTTCTATCTTGTGTTCCTTGTGGTGTATCAGTTTGATTATAAATAAGTTGTATAGATTTCTTAGAAGTAGATTAATATGTCCATTATATGTCAATTATTTCTTACGTAGCTGTCATTGCACTAAGGACTAAGGCCCCAGAAGCCAGTGTTCAATTGTTAATCTTTTTATTTACTGTTCTGCTGAATATTGTTTAGTCACAAAATAAATAAATAAAAAGTCTTGGTAATCAGCACTGGCTATTTACTAATTACTACAGTCTTATTTTTTGATACAAATTCTTTTTTACATCAAGTATACTGATTTTAGGTGCCTGGCTGCTGCTGCTCCAGTGATGACTGAACTTTAGATGCCACAATCCTGACCTGTGGCCTGTGGACCTCTCCCTGCACTAGATAAGCCTCTGGGTTTTTGTGTTCCTTGCCCAGAAGGGGGGTCTAAGGACAGGGGATGCTCTGGGACAGTTAACCATTTTGCTTGATTCATGTGAATGCTGGTTAATCTGTTTCTCGTTTAATGATCGATAACTGTTTAATTGGCTCAAGCATTCTAGAATGGAATGGATCGAGACATTGTTCTTGCCATGGTTTCTTATTATTCTTATTATAGTTTTGCATGGTCAAATTTTGCCACAACTCTGGCTTTTTCGATCCCCTGAACATTGATGAATGCCACACATGGGACATAGACGCGATCGGCTCGGCCTGAACTCGAATAAAATGGAGGTTGCGAGAACGCCCGTCGCAACAGTGCCGACTAGTTCAAAAAAGAAAAAACATGAAACTCTTAATCTTTGGCCTATGCACATGAAACTTGAGACAGTGATAGAGCTACCTTTGACCTCTGACCTTTGACGAGTAAAACGCACCTGGCAGCATCGCTCTATGATAAACAGGAAGTCAGCCATGTTGAATCAAAGTGGCACCGCCACGTTTGACTTTTTTTTTTCAAAATCGTACTTGTCCTAGGTTTTTTGTCCGATCAAGCTTCAAAACAACACCTTTTGCATCTAAAGACATTGAAATTTAATAAATATTCATAAGAATGTTGATATTCTTTACGGTCTCTGCGTAACACGCCCTCAAAAAAGGCTTAATTTCCTGTTTTTTCAAGGACAAGTCACACCTATTTGAATTGATCTACGGAGCTCCTATTTCACTCACTAATGCGTTTTTATGGTCTGAGTGGGAATAATAAATACCCATGTAACAAATTTACTCTATAGCGCCCCCTACCCATTGTGTGAAAAACTCAACATTGTCTGATTTGTTTGAAACTCATGGATTATATTCTCCTCGAGACGCCATGAAAAAAGTGCATTGCAGATATTGTGTATTTTCACAATTGGCCAGCAGAGGCACAATGAATGCCTTCACTTCCTCTTCCGCTTTTATTTTTATGGGACATTTCCTCTCGTGTCGCACTAGAATTATTATTCTTTAGACTTTATTCTTTCTGTCACAACTCGGGTATTTTTGACCCCCTGAACATCGATGAAAAGTCACGGGTCACCGAGGCTCTCTCTTTCTCCCTGCTCAGGTCTGCGTTCAGCACAATCTTGCAATTTGTCAGTGCAAACTACTATTTGAGCCGGAAACTACGCAATCATCAACGGTGAATTGCTGAGCTTCATTTGGTATGCCGCAAAACGCAGCAGAAAACATGGACTGGCGGGAAGGCGGTTGCACGGGAAGGTGGTCGCGCGAGAGGCGAGAGCCATCATCGCCGCTACCGCGGCTTTAATTGTTCATTTGTTATTTATTTTAAAAATCTGTTTTCTGGTCAAATTAAGCAATTTGGTGCTGCCCTTCGGGGAAACTACTGCTGTGGTTTTGGGCTTCATCAAATTGAATACTAGTCTAGAACCAGACTCATTATATTGAGCTCACAGATTCCTGGCCAAGAAACCCGCAACAATAAACTAAACAACAGAATTAGAATGTAAGCTACTTATTCTAGTTTTAAAGAAGAAATTAAGAGTCACTTCTTGGGGCCCGCCTTTGAAATATAATTGGTTTCTACCTTTAAAAATGTAATAACACACATAATAAGAATTCATTTTCTTTTTTTCTTTTTTTTTATTGTTTATTTTTAAGCCTTATTAGACAAGACAGCTGAGTGTGAAATGGGTATGAGAGAGCAGGGAGGACATGCAGTAAATTTTCCAATTGACTTGGCAAACTGGAAAACTTGGCAGCACTCTTTTTATTCATCTAAATATATTTTGTCTGTCAAATATACGGACTGGTCTATCAGATACCACAATCTCAATCTTTTGTATAATAATGACTTGTGGTTTACAATTGTGTGTACAATTTCCGAGGTCAACCAAGGATTGTACCATTTAGATCTATTTAGAGTAGAGTCCTGCAGGAGATGTACCTAACAGTGGGCAATTCAGGAGAGCTACTGTTACGCAACATCTTCTCAGGCTTTTTCAGTGCTTAATATAGAAACCAAGGCTAAGACACAGAGTAACACTTCGATGAAAGGCTTTTTATCACATCAAAAGCATGTAATCACAGCAAAACCAAACATGTTTCTACTATTTTCACATTGTGGATTCAAGTAGCAACTACAAAATGTTTCCAATGAAAGAGGTTAATGCAGTCTGGATTGATTTTACTGTTTCACTTTATTATCTACAGCAGTGTTTCACGACCAGGAGTACGGGTACACAAGCAATAACCAGGGAGTATTTGGGTTAGGGTTAGGGATTATTTCAGATTTAGATTTAGAAGGTGAAATTCAAGTTTTGAATATAAAATGTACAATTTACATCCTAATGAATTTGTCAGTATCACAGTAATTACATATTAAGTGTTAAATTGTTGTATAAATAGCTTACACAACGGCCTAAAATTAAAGAAAATACATCTATCTTTACCTGTGAATATGGCAATATGGCCCAGCACAGTCACACAGGTCAGATAGTTTGCACAGGTAGCTAATGAAGCTTAGTTCTCACGTGTAAACCCTGACCTGGTTCCAACCATTCACATGCTTGCTGGCAAATCCATCATCAAGACTTCAAAATAAATTTTGATTGAGTTTGGTCAAACATTCTGTCATGTTTCATCTGGTATACAGAAAATGTTTAAGTGTGATATAGGTGTCTTTTAACGTTAAATGACTTTGCATAGTTTTCAGCAGGGCCCTCTGACCTTATGAAGCCACTTTTCATCTCTAGGCTCAGGGAATATGCATTGTGAGGTGATGCTGGCGGGAAAAGATGGCAAGTGTTGGATAAAAGGGTTGGATAATCTGAGCCCTCGGATAATGCGGTGGAGACAAGAGTAAATGACAAGGGGGTGGGATCATTGGGTAGGAGGAGTCATCAGTCCTGGCTCCTGACCCAGCGCTTTGGAGCTGCAGATGGGCTCCACAACCGAAATCTCAAGGGATTTACAGATAGAGGCTTCAGTCTGGACCCACACCAGGTTGATAGTCTACTAACATTCAAACTTCTGCATTTGGACCTGTATGGAGAGACCAAGAAGACATTTTCTTGTGAGGTAAAAATATCTTAAATGAGGTGTGATAGTTTGAAATGACTGAATGAGTCTAACGTCTTGTGTAATGTTATGTTGCAGTAAGTAATGTTTCTTTTCTGTCTCTTAGAAATCTGTGCTATGGACATATTTAGGAGTCATGTCTTTCTTTTTGTCTTTATTTGGTAATGATTATTTGGTCTGCTTTTTACTTTGTGCCGTGACATCAGTGAACAGGTACTCAGGCTAATCTAAGTATATCTTCTCAGGGATTAAATAGCATCCTAATGCGCTTTGTTCAAAGTCAGAGCTCCTTTTGAAGAGGCGTTCTCAGCACAATGTCAAGCAGGCCGTTCAACAATCAAAACCATGTTGTCAATACCCATCATAGCTAATTTTTGCCTTAAGTTAAAGTTAACTGACAAAAACAAAAAGAAATGTAACATATTTTAAGTGTAACACACAACATATCATGAAAAGAATAATGGGATATAACTTTATTCATCTGTTCCAAGACAAAACTGAAATTTGTCTTCAAACTAGTCCAAACCAGGCACTGATGTTGTTTGTCTAAATATACCATTGAATTTAAATCTTAACTCTTTGTACATCCTGTTTTATATATGTAATTAATGTGTGTTATTTGAATAATAATGATACCTCTTTGTGTGCCACAGGAAATTATATGAGGAAGCCTTTGAATGGGTAGAACAAAAACAGCAGTGTTTCCACTGTGTTTAGACCACGGCGCAGCATGCAGACAAATTGGTGAACCGCTGCGTCCAGTCAAGCCCCCACCCTCATAGTTGAACCTGGGCTGTTTACACTATACAACATGGAGTTCATGCTGCCCGAACACGGTCAGGATGTATGTTCCTCTGTCCCGCTCCTGGACATCCCCAGCAGATGCTCCAGGATGCACTACCATGGAGTCAGGAGGAAGATGCGGCCTGGGCGGATCTTAGGTTTCCTCCTCAGTCTGGTGGTGGTCTGCACAGTCTGTTCATGGAGTGCCTTGTCACTGACCACAAACACACCAGTGCTACAATCTGAGGGTTCAGAGGCAGAAGTGCCCCAAAGGACTCTTCTGCAGCATCATAACTTCACAGAAGACACACCAGTGGCCATGAAGTCATCTGAGATTGAGATGAACCATGGTGACTACCCAACGGACTACTTTACAGTGGAGGAGAGGCGCCAGGGCTTTGTGGTGTTTCACATGTTTGGCATGCTATACATGTTCATAGCTTTAGCATTAGTCTGCGATGAGTTCTTTGTCCCTGCACTCACTGTCATCACTGAGAAGTTGGAGATCTCAGATGATGTGGCAGGAGCCACCTTCATGGCAGCAGGAGGTTCAGCCCCAGAGCTCTTCACTTCAGTGATAGGAGTCTTTGTATCACACAGTAATGTCGGCATTGGTACCATTGTGGGCTCTGCCGTCTTCAACATTTTGTTTGTGATCGGCATGTGTGCCCTGTTCTCCAAAGAGGTGCTGAACCTCACCTGGTGGCCTCTGTTCAGAGATGTCTCATTCTACATAATTGGTCTTCTCATGCTCATCTATTTCTTTTTGGATAATCAAATCACTGTGGGAGAGAGTATAAGCCTGCTTCTGTGCTACGCCAGCTATGTGACATTCATGAAGTTCAATGCCAAAGTAGAATCATTTATCAAGAATACAATAGGAAGCAACCAGGTGGACAAACAGGAGAGTGAACCCAAGGTGAGTTACAGTCCTGCACCCACACATGTCTCTTTAACTTTTTAAATTTAAACATTACTTAAACATTTATTTATTTATTATTTTCCCCTTCCATCCCTTGTTGGGAAATGGGAGGTTTTGTCTATAGGAGTTTTTATTTAAACTTCCTATAAGTGATCTGTTCTTTTCTTCTGTAACCACCTCTGTATCTACCGGCGTTGCATCAATGAAATTTCCCCATGTGGGACAATAAAGGATTATCTTATCTTATCTTATCTTATCTTAACTCCTTCATGGCTGTCGTTGGTTATGATAATACAATCTAGACCTGTTAAATAGATCCCCATACCATGAGAACTGGGAGGGTGTAGTCTTTTCTAATGTCCTGTGGCTTTGTTCCAAGAAGCAGAGGAAGACCTCTGTGCTGACTAACAGGCCTAATCCTCACCTCCTTATAAACACAAATCCAGACCAGAATATACTTGTTGTAAAAGAATGAAGCAATTATAACTACTGTTAATCTGATTTGATATGAATCTAAATATGTTATATCATAATCAGATTCTGATCATAAACATTTATATTAATTGTTATTACAAATTACTCTTTTGTTCTATTCTACAATCACACTCACCACTCAGGGAAATGTAGGATTTTGAAATGACCTCAAAGTGTTGCTCAGAATAAACAGTGGCGTGTGTTTGAAGAGTCAAGGGCCATGGTCTTAATTACTTGAGTGGCAGGTCTAGTTAAATGTGTGTGTATTTGTTGTTTGAATGTGCAGTTGGAGTCAGATCTGTTGCTCTCTGATGTTGTAATCTTATACAAGCCGTTTCCCTATAGCATATATAGGCCACCTACCCAAATCATCAGGGGTGTATACAGTACATTTTAATACTATTGGCAATTATAGTGGAAAAAACATAAATTGTTTTATACTTTTAAGATGATCAAGATGAAAGTGCTACATATTTAAAAAAAAAAAAAAACATTTCTAAATTACTGACACTAAGCTTAATGTTTGTTTATTGGCTGGTTTAGCGCTCTATGAACATTATTTTTCACTGTCTGTTGTGGCTGTACAACATGTCAATATCCCTTGGCCTCATATGTCAGTAGCTGCTAAATAATCTTTACTTTAATCCCTTCCAATCTCATTAGAGCTGCTAATAATAGTTTGACACTTGCTGTGGAGCAAGAATCAGGAGATCTTACAAGAGAATGTTTCTCTACATTACCATCAAAAGACATTAAAATCTCTAGATTTTAGTACAGCTGCATGTGCATAGAAGATGTGGAGGATCAGCACATATGCCTGCTGAAAACACTAAAGACTTCAATCCTTTCTGATCCCTTTATCAACTGCTTACCTGCTGTGACGACAACAAGCAAAATCAGACATATTGTCACAAAGCTCCTGTTTAACTCATTTGTCAACCAGACAAACTTTTAAATTACCTTTTTAAAACAAAAATAATGCACTATTAAAATACAAAGATCAAGTTTATAAAATAGTATGAGCAGACTCAAGTTTTAGTACATGATTTTTAGGTGTAATTATGCTTCTCGAGGGAGCAGCTTCTAGGAGAGTGAATTAAGAGCTCTCCAGTGAGCTATGAAAGGTGCGAGCTTTAACACGCAGGTCCAGAAAAAACTACTCTAAGAATGTCTGCCAATTTGTCCTGCTAAACACAATGAACCCAAACATTCAGATGAACAAAAAAAGGAACAACTCACAAAGACATCAGCAGTGGATTCAAATGGAAAGAGGGGTCAAATTGTGTACTCAAGTAAAAGTACAGTTACATAGCTGATGTAGATTAACTGTTAACCGCTGAATTCAGTTATTTAAACCACAATCCACATATTGTCAGAGCTCTGACCAATCAAAGCAGGTGATGGAGTGCTGTCCTGTGTGCTTGTAGGGTTAGAAAAGAGTAGACACAGAGGTGAAGCTCCTGTGGATGATTAGGACTTGTGTTCTTCTCTGTAAGTTCTATTTAAATGTAAAAAATTACAATTACATGGCTAGAATTATACTCAAGTACAAGTAAATAGTACAAGGAAGTACAATTAACCCCCAAAAAGCTATTAAATTACAGTAATGGGACTGGACATTTGCCCTTCTCTTATCCAGAGCAAGCTTAGGCTCAGTTGTGAGGGATTTCATCCATCCAGGAAACCCAATAAGTAAAAATGCAAATCACAATATGATTCATACTAACGGTATATTAAATCCTATTTTGAGAGTACTCAAAGTGGTTTCACAATTTGATGGAATATTCATTAACTACACAAAATAACAATTGGTGGAAGTTACGGGTTTGGGGCTACTTAAACAACGGGGTCTCTCCGACCACCACAAATCACACAACTGCATTTTAAAATACCACTCCCACTGCTGCTTGTTGTTTGACTGGCACTTGTGAACATACATTTATCGTGTTGTTCATTATCAACAAGTTGACAGCGATAATGTAGTCAGTTTTGTTGAAAATATTACATTTCTGTCATATTTACTCAGGGGCCATACAGCTAAACGTGTTTGTGATTGTGATGTGTAACAGGATATATTTTACATTCTTATATGAAATGCTGATAACTGCATTATATTAACACATTCACCTAAAACAGTGTTTGTCAGAACTTAAATTTTATTTGCTCGTAAAAACCTTGATGATGCTTTCTGTAAAAATGTAATTGAGATCAAATCCCACTTTCTGCCTCAACACTGCCTCTCTTGTCAAACAGCACTGTGTGCAGTCTGTTCTGTATATTATGTCTCTGAACAGTTGTGTCCACACCCCTCCCCTCTCCAAAGGACCTCTGCAGTGACACCCGTGACACACCCTAACCCTTCATAATAGTTTATGTTGCTCCATAACAAAGAATGTAACTAACAAAGGTTTTGGAGGAATAGTGTAAACGTTGATTTTATTTTGTTTCCAAAGGTTGCTCCACCAAGTGAAAATGAGAACAAGCTCATGGTGAGTACCAGTATTTTTGGTTTGAGTTACGTAATATTTTCACATTAAAGTTTTTTTTGGATACAAGTATTACTATTGAAATAAATTAAATACTTAAGTCATCACGTTTCTGTGAAACAGGCTAAGCCCAGACTGCAAAGGGAAGGAAGCTGTGCCTCTCTACACAACTCTGTGATGAGGAACAGCATCTTCCAGCTCATGATCCACACTTTGGACCCTTTAAGCGGTGAAGGTACAACTAAGTATTCAGATTGTCCAATTCTTTAACAAGTCTAACACAGGCTGATCTGCTTTGTTTCAGGACAATTCAAAGAGAAGGCATCAATCCTCCACAAAATGGCCAAGCAACCATGTAAAGAGGAAACGATTAATGCCAATGGTATAAATGAACAGAGGAAAGGTGTGTAACAAAGACTTACCACTAATCATTAAGGTTCACTTTGAAATAGGGCTTCACAATTTTGGAAAATAAAATCGGCATTTTTTGTGAAAAGTGTCGCAACTGAGCAGTAACATTTGAGAGAAGACTAAAATATGAACTGGTAAACTAATACTAAAAAGAATCCTGTGAATTTCAGAATACGTTTGTAGAAGAATAAACTACAAATATAGCCGCAAGCGGCAATGATCGGCCCTCGCCACGCCGCCGCCACACCGCAATAGGAGGGTGCGCTAACGCGCCCCAATTGTCCTTTTAGTACGCCTACTGCTGAATCTGTGACACTGTCACATCTTCTCCCCTTTGTTTTACCATTCAAAAAGCAATTTTATTTTGAATTCTTGGCAAAATGTGCGGCAGACACCGTGACTCTTTGAATAAAAATGTGGATATCTTTTGATGGTCCACCCCTGAAGATGAGTCTCACCAAATTTCAGGTTAATAGGGCTAACGCCCTGGGAGGAGTTCGTGAAAGTCTAAGGTGTAAACATGTTCTGGCGATTTCCCCATTGGAATAACATGGGAGGTTTCGGTCATCGCTACGGCAACGCCATAACAATTATGACATGGGTCTCATTGACTTTTTTGATGGGGATGCCAAAATTGAGTTCTGTGTCAAATTTCATATAATTTCGCAAAACTAAACGTTTAACCTCCATATAAAATCTGTAGGGGGCGCTGTGGCGCCAAATTAATTTATTTCACCTCAAGTAGGTTTAGGGCAAAGAGTTTAACAACTGATTCTAATTTGACGCAATTCGGACTTTATCTGCGCAAACGGCAGAAATGTTAAATTTGGGAGATTTCTGAAATTCTAGCTACAGAGACCGTGACAGGTATCAATGTAATTTGAATAACTTTTGATGTCCCACTCCTCAGTAGCATTTTCACCAAATTTCAGCTTTTTAGGGCCAACGCCCTGGGAGGAGTTCGGAAAAGTAC
The DNA here is from genome assembly GCF_026437365.1 of Eucyclogobius newberryi. Classification (NCBI taxonomy): domain Eukaryota; kingdom Metazoa; phylum Chordata; class Actinopteri; order Gobiiformes; family Gobiidae; genus Eucyclogobius; species Eucyclogobius newberryi. The sequence goes on along the minus strand of NW_027316056.1, from coordinate 20,757,170 downwards.
GACGTTTGGAAAAACTCCTGAGTCACGCTTAGCCATTTTTGAAGCAATATGGCCGACATTGGTTGGGCGGACGGCGTTGCCTTAATAATATTTTTTACTTCTCTTGGCACCATCTACCTCTGCGCCAAATTTCATGATTCTACGATCAGATTTTTTTGGGGTCATTTCCTATCTCTCAATGCATTTTTGGTACATTTGGGGGCGCTGACGCGCCAATTTTTAAAAAAATTTAGAAAAGGGAAATAGCCAGAATGTAGAGAGGCACGATTTTTAGAGGTGTGCAAATTTTTGTGACTTTTCACCAACGTTCACTGGGTGAAAAATAGCGGGGTTTGTCCCGAGAAGAAAGAAACAAAGAAAGAAGAAAGAATATTAAAGCCGCAAGCGGCATTCAACGGCCCTCGCGGGCCGCCGGCCTTCCGACTCTGCGCTTTCGACTTGATAAAGATGGCGCCCTTATTGTGTTGAATTAAAAAAGAACTTGACAGACGGCGACACATTGGACATGGCCAATCCAGTGCAAATGAACACAAGTGTCAGTCAAATTTGCTGCGCCGCCGCACAGAGACCGTAGCACTTGGAATAAAAATATGGATAACTTTTGATGCCCCGCTTGTGTAGATGATATTTCCCAAAGTAAAGCTTGATCGAGCTATTGCCCACGGAGGAGTTTGTTAAAGTTTGAAGCGTAAAAATGTGGTGATTTGAGCAATTCAACGATTTTCCCATAAGGATATCATGGGATGTTTCTGTCATCGCTACGGTTACGCCGTACAAAATATGACTTTGGCTGTCATACTTTTATGATCAGGATGGCAAATTAGAATTTAGTGCAAAATGTCATGTTATTTGGAAAAACTTTATTGTTTATAGGCCACTCTGAAGGCCAAATAGTCCAAATTCTGGGTAAAGTTTGTGGCTCCGTCGCACAGAGACCGTAAAAGTTATCCTTAAAATTTGGATAACTTTAGATGCCCCACTTGTCTAAAGGACGTACACCGATTTTGAGGTCGGTGGGCAAAACGCACTAGGAGGAGTTTGTTAAAGTGTAAAACATAAAAATATGGTAATTTGAGAGATTTTGCTGTTTTCCCATTTGTGACGTATATTTGCGGGTCAGCCACACAGAGACCGTAGCACTTAGAATCAAAATATGGATAACTTTTGATGTCTCGCTTGTGTAGATGATTTTCCCCAAATATGAACTTGATCGGACAATCGCCCTAGGAGGAGTTTGTTAAAGTGTGAAGCGTAAAAATGTGGTCATTTTAGAGATTCCGCTGTTTTCCCATTTGTGACATATATTTGCGGGTCAGCCACACAGAGACCGTAGCACTTAGAATCAAAATATGGATAAATTTTGATGCCCCGCTTGTGTAGATGATTTTCCCCAAATATGAGTTTGATCAGACAATCGCCCTAGGAGGAGTTCGTTAAAGTGTGAAGCGTAAAAATGTGGTGATTTGAGCAATTTCGCGAATTTCCCATAAGGATATCATGGGATGTTTCTGTCATCGTTAAGGTTACGCCGTACAAAATATGACTTTGGCTCTCATACTTTTATGATCAGGATGGCAAATTAGAATTTTGTGCAAAATATAATGTCATTTGGAAAAACTCTATTGTTTATAGGCCACTCTGAAGGCCAAATAGTCAGAATTCAGGGAAAAGTTTGCGGCTCCGTCGCACAGAGACCGTAAAAGCTATCCTTAAAATTTGGATAACTTTAGATGCCCCACTTGTCTAGAGGACGTACACCGATTTTGAGGTCGGTGGGCAAAACGCACTAGGAGGACTTCATCAAAGTGTAAAACATAAAAATGTGGATATTCGAGAGATTTAGCGGTTTTCCCATAGGGATAACATGGGAGGTTTATGTCATCGCTACGACTACGCCGTAAAAATTAAGGCATTTGTCTGATTGGCTTTTTTGATCGCGACGCCAAAATAGAATTTTGGGTAAAGTTTAGAAAATTTTGGTAAAACTAATTTTTGACCTTCAATGTTAATTTAAAGGTCACTCTGTAGGGGGCGCTATCGCGCCCATTTCAATTTTGTCAGCATAAACTGGTCCAAACTAGAAAGTTGAACAACTGATTCAAATTTGGTCCTAATCGGACTTGTTTTGATCAAATGGGAACAATTTTTAGATCTGCAATATCCCAAAATAAGTTGTCCAACTTTGCGGCTGCGCCGCACACAGACCGTAAAAGGTATCTCAAAAAATTGGATAACATTAGATGCCCCACTTGTCCAGAGGACGTCCGCCGATTTTGAAGTCGGTGGGCAAAACGCCCTAGGAGGAGTTCGTCAAAGTTTGACGTGAACAAAATGGCTAACACAGCGTGTTTTCATTTTCAAAGGAAGATGGCGGGCATAGGGTAATTCTGGGGGCGTGGCCACAATAATATTTGTTTTTTGTCCTCACAAGAGGAATGCGTGTTCCGAATTTCGTAGCTCTACGACAAAGTTTACCTCGGGGCGTCTCCCATAGGCGCAATGTATTTTGACTTTTGTCGGTGGCGCTGTCGCGCCATTTTTTAACGAAAAAAAAAATGGCCCAGAAAAAACAAAATTTTTCGCCGATTTTGAATTTTGGGTAAAGTTTGGTGAGTTTTTGAGCATGTTCAGGGGGTCAAATTAGAGCTCAAAAAGCAGAAGAACAAGAAAAATAATAAAAATTAAAGCCGCAAGCGGCATCCAACGGCCCTCGCGGGCCGCCGGCCTTCCGACTCTGCGCTTTCGACTTGATAAAGATGGCGCCCTTATTGTGTGTTGAACAAAAAAGAACTTGACAGACGGCGACACAATTGACATGGCCAATCCAGTGCAAATGAACACAAGTGTCAGTCAAATTTGCTGCTCCGCCGCACAGAGACCGTAGCACTTAGAATATAAATATGGATAACTTTTGATGCCCCGCTTGCGTAGATGATATTTCCCAAAGTTAAACTTGATCGAGCTATTGCCCACGGAGGAGTTTGTTAAAGTGTGAAGCGTAAATGTGAACATTTAATAGATTTAGCGTTTTTCCCATTTGTGACAGTATATTTGCAGCTCCACGGCACAGAGACCGTACCACTTAAAATCAAAATATGACTAACTTTTGATGCTTCCCTTGTGTAGATGATTTCCCCCAAATATGAGCTTGATCGGGCAATCGCCCTAGAAGGAGTTTGTTAAAGTGTGAAGCGTAAAAATGTGGTGATTTGAGGGATTTCGCGATTTTCCCATGAGGATAACATGGGATATTTCTGTCATGGCTACGGTTACGCCGTACAAAATATGACTTTGTCTCTCATACTTTTATGATCAGGATGGCAAATTAGAATTTTGTGCAAAATATCATGTCATTTAGAAAAACTCTATTGTTCATAGGCCACTCTGAAGGCCAAAATTCAGAATTCTGGGAAACGTTTGAGGCTCCGTCGCACAGAGACCTTAAAAGTTATCCTTAAAATTTGGATAACTTTAGATGCCCCACTTGTCTAGAAGACGTACACCGATTTTGAGGTCGGTGGGCAAAACGCACTAGGAGGAGTTCATCAAAGTTTGAAACAGAAAAATGTGGATATTCGAGAGATTTAGCGGTTTTCCCATAGGGATAACATGGGAGGTTTATGTCATCGCTACGACTACGCCGTAAAAATTAAGGCATTTGTCTGATTGGCTTTTTTGATCAGGACGCCAAAATAGAATTTTGGGTAAAGTTTAGACAATTTTGGTAAAACTAATTTTTGACCTTCAATGTTAATTTAAAGGTCACTCTGTAGGGGGCGCTATCGCGCCCATTTCAATTTTGTCATCATAAACTGGTCCAAACTAGAAAGTTGAACAACTGATTCAAATTTGGTCCTAATCGGACTTGTTTTGATCAAATGGGAGCAATTTTTAGATCTGCAATATCCCAAAATAAGTTGTCCAACTTTGCGGCTGCGCCGCACACAGACCGTAAAAGGTATCTCAAAAAATTGGATAACTTTAGATGCCCCACTTGTCCAGAGGACGTACGCCAATTTTGAAGTTGGTGGGCAAAACGCCCTAGGAGGAGTTTGTCAAAGTTTGACGTGAACAAAATGGCTAACACAGCGTGTTTTCATTTTCAAAGGAAGATGGCGGCCATAGGGTAAGTCTGGGGGCGTGGCCACAAAAATATTTTTTTTTTGTCCTCACGAGAGAAATGCGTGTCCCAAATTTCGTAGCTTTACGCCAAAATTGACCTCGGGGCGTCTCCCATAGGCGCAATGTATTTTGACCTTTGTCGGTGGCGCTGTCGCGCCATTTTTTAACGAAAAAAAAAATGGCCCAGAAAAAATCGAATTTTTCGCCGATTCTGAATTTTGGGCAAAGTTTGGTGAGTTTTTGAGCATGTTCAGGGGGTCAAATTAGAGCTCAAAAAGCAGAAGAACAAGAAAAATAATAATAAATATAGCCGCAAGCGGCAATGATCGGCCCTCGCCACGCCGCCGCCACACCGCCGCCACGCCGCAAGAGGAGGGGGCGCTTACGCGCCCCAATTGTCCTTTTATTACGCTAAACATAACTAAACATTTAACCTCCATATAAAATCTGTAGGGGGCGCTGTGGCGCCAAATGAATTTATTTCACTTCAAGTAGGTTTAGGGCAAAGAGTTTAACAACTGATTCTAATTTGACGCAATTCGGACTTTATCTGCGCAAACGGCAGAAATTTTAAATATGGGAGATTTCTGAAATTCTAGCTACCGTGAGAGGTATCAATGTAATTTGGATAACTTTTGATGTCCCACTCCTCAGTAGCATTTTCACCAAATTTCAGCTTTTTAGGGCCAACGCCCTGGGAGGAGTTCGTAAAAGTACGACGTTTGGAAAAACTCCGAAGTCATGTTTAGCCATTTTTGAAGCAATATGGCTGACATTTGGTTGGGCGGACGGCGTTGCCGTAATAATATTTTTTACTTCTCTTGTCACCATCTACCTCTGCGCCAAATTTCATGATTCTAAGATCAGATTTTTTTTGGGTCATTTCCCATCTCTCAATGCATTTTTGGTACATTTGGGGGCGCTGACGCGCCAATTTTTTTTTATTTTAGAAAAGGGAAATAGCCAGAATGTAGAGAGGCACGATTTTTAGAGATGTGAACATTTTTGTGACTTTTCGTCAATGTTCACTGGGTGAAAAATAGGGGGGTTGGTCCCGAGAAGAAGAAAGAATAATATTCCGATGCGAAAACAATGTTTCCCATTTTTCAAATATCATAAACTATACATTTTCGGAAAGCGCTCGCGCTTTCCTACCTCATGGTGTGGGTCCCTGGTCACTGACGGGTACTTTCGTTAATTTTGAGTGGGCTCCGCCCACTTTGTGTTTTTGGCCCTCTATACAGTAATAATGTTCAATTTTTGCATTACATGCTTATATGCACGGAACATGCAAGAGATGGGGAACGTATTCGTGAGCTACTTAGCGCAAATGAGTGCTTTATATGGGGATGACGACCGCTTCGCGGTCGTCATCTCAATGTAAAGGGCTCGTTTAGTGCGCACTTTTGCACGGGCTTCGCCCGTTTACAACGGTAATGTTCCATTTTCCTACTACTAATTAGTATGCACGGGGCGTGCATGAGTGAAGGAGTGCGTTAGTGAGTGTTTGGAAGTGGGCGAGCGCTTCGCGCTCGATTTCGTGCGCACTACGTGCGCACTTTCGCAGCCGTGCTTCGCACGGCCTTACGAGATTAATAGGCCTCTCGCCAGCTTGTGGCGCTCGGGCCTAAAAATAATAATATTTTTAGCAAAAACAATATAGCCGTTTCCACTATAACAACAAATTATACATTGTTTGAAAGCTCTAAGCCTTCCCCATGCCGCCATGGGGTGGAATCATCATTACGAGCGCTTACGCGCTCGTCACTCCCTATTCCGTCGGGATGCCCCGCCCACTCCCCATAGACTTCCATTGATTTGAGCAGATACAAGCATGGCCCATGCCTGCAGCATGGATTCTCGCGTACGGGACGATGCCAGGAGTGTTTTTGGAGGAATGCAGCGCTTCGCGCTGCTGTTGTCAACAATGAATGAATGGGCTACGCCCATTCACTCATTGTTGACTATTTCTATCATAGCAGGAGTAAGTATGCATGATCCATGCCTTCGGCATGGGCTAGTTCACTGTACTTGCCTTCGGCAGCGTTGCGGGAGCAATAGGCCCTCCGCCCTGCTGGGGCTCGGGCCTAAATATTACGATGCGAAAACAATGTTTCCCATTTTTCACCATTTTTCTCTACCTCATGGTGTGGGTCCCTGGTCACTGAAGGGTACTTTCGTTAATTTTGAGTGGGCTCCGCCCACTTTGTGTTTTTTGGCCCTCTATACAGTAATAATGTTAATTTTTTGCATTACATGCTTATATGCACGGAATATGCAAGAGATGGGGAAGGTCTTCGTGAGCTACTTAGCGCAAATGACTGCTTTATATGGGTTTTTGGGGGACTTGGCTTTTGCACGGGCTTTGCCCGTTTACAACGGTAATGTTCCATTTTCCTACTACTAATTAGTATGCACGGGGCGTGCGTGAGTGTAGGAGTGCGTTAGTGAGTGTTTGGAAGTGGGCGAGCGCTTCGCGCTCGATTTCGTGCGCACTTACGTGCGCACTTTCGCAGCCGTGCTTCGCACGGCCTTACGAGAATAGGCCTCTCGCCAGCTTGTGGCGCTCGGGCCTAATTACAAGGTTTTTCTCTGTAGAGACAAGATATTTAATTATTTACAGCCTTTGCAATTTCATAATTGTGTCATGTCAACTTCCAATTTTTGACTATTTGATTGACATTTATTATACAGACCAACTACACATTATGTCTTTGTTTCTTACCAGCCGATAAAAAAATTCCCAATAACACCAATGTTGCAGTGGAAGTCACACCACCAATGAATGGTGTTGCTGGTGGTAATGAGGTAAAGATTCTTAATACAGTACAATCATATTGTATAGGACATTAATTTATGGTTCTGTCTTAGGGCCCAGAGGAGGAGGAAGATGATGAAGACCAGCCTCTGAGCCTGGCTTGGCCAGACACGGCCAGAAAACAAGTCACATACCTCATTGTTCTGCCCATTATCCTTCCTCTATGGATCACACTGCCTGATGTCAGGAGAGAGGTGAGCCCTCTTTACTTGAAGTTTAAAGATAAAACACAACACTCAATATGACATTCAACGTCAGAAATTGCAGGTGAAGACATCAATCAAAGCATACTTTCCCACCCACCGTACACTAGCTATGGTTAAGAAACAACGCTGACCCAATTTTCACCATAAGGAGCTTGTTTCCAAATTTCAAATTTACATACAACTTTTACATAATAGTTCCCCCACAAGAGATATTTTGTTATAGTTCAGCTCTGCAAGTTCATAATTAACAACCTACTTTACCAAATGACACTCTTTCCACATGGTAATATATGTTTTTCCCCCCCAGACTTCAGCAAGGTTTTTCCCATTAACCTTTCTTGGATCTATCAGCTGGATTGCATTCTTCTCATACTTGATGGTGTGGTGGGCTCATCAGGTAAATTGCTCTCTCACAATTCAACACATTACATATGTAATTGTCAGCAAGCCCCACATTACCCTGTGGTAGAGAGCAGTTGTCAGGGTGTCGGATGTGTGACTGTGGTAGCTAATGCCAGTTAATCTGTCCTGATCCCCTGCCAGATCAACCTGTAACAATCTATTTTAACTGCATAAGGCAGCCCTGGAGCATGTGCTGTGTGGTACAAGGTGACTGAAAAGCCCTCAGGCCACCTTTTATTCAAATAGATGTGTAGCAGGCACTCTATGATTGATCATGTACCAAGAATATAACAACTAAAAATAAGTTAACCTATTCACCAAACAAATATTTATAGAATGGATTTCTGTTTTGGGAGAACTGCTCAAATGTAGACGATGTAAACATGAATGATTTGTATTGAATGGACCTGATGGTTGGCCAGTTTGTACTCTTTGGGCAGTGCACTTTGTGTGTAAATGTGGTGTGTAAGTGTGAGATTACTCCTCAATGTGGCAGAAGCTCCTCTGACAGTTTGCCACAGGGCAACTGTGTCTCAGCTATCTTATGCCCGCTGAGTGTGAAACGTGAATGAATATTGCACCACAATAACATTATCATTAAACCAGTTTTTAACCAGGTAATATTGTTTAGGTTGGGGAAACCTTCTGGATCACAGAGGAGATCATGGGACTGACTATTTTAGCAGCTGGCACCTCAATCCCTGACTTGATCACCAGTGTCATTGTGGCACGCAAAGGCCTGGGGGACATGGCAGTCTCCAGCTCAGTAGGCTCAAACATCTTTGACATCACAGTGGGGTGAGTGCATTAGTACTCATGCACATACTGTAAGTGATCCATAACATGAAAATATTGCTAATCCTTTTCTTCCCCTGCGCAGCCTGCCTTTCCCCTGGCTTCTGTTCAACATCATCAATGACTTCAAGCCTGTGGAGGTGAGCAGCAATGGACTATTCTGTGCCATCGTGCTGCTCTTCCTCATGCTGCTGTTCGTCATCTCCTCCATCGCTGCATGCAAGTGGAAAATGAGCAAGTTCCTGGGCTTCTTCATGTTTGTGTTGTACTTTGTGTTCCTGGTCGTCAGCGTGATGTTGGAGGACAAAATTATCACATGCCCTATCACAGTTTGAGAGGGCAGCCCTTGGAAGGGGTGAAGACAAAAGACTTAAATGTATACTCAAATCACAGAGTTTGCACAAAACTCATCAATAGAAAAATATTACATTAGCATGAACCAGAGTTGAAGTTAACTGCAACCATCAAAACGTGTGGCAGAAGAGAACCTTGACTGTTTTTGCCCTGGGACTAAACTAAGCTACAGACGGCATCAGGTGATCTGTGGCTGTTTTGAAACGTTTTTCCAAGAAGGACATCAATCATGCTCCAAGACTCATGTTAAGCATTATGTAGGCAGATTACAGGCATTATTTAACTGTATCAATGATTTTAAGCTTCATCACATGGTTCAATGGCAGTGTGTTAGAAATCACAGAGATATATATTACTCAGAATATGCGTCAGAATATTTTTAAATCATGATAATAGGGGCAACACACTGTCATATGGAAGCCAAACACAGTACACATGGTAAACATTTCCATTGCTGCGTCTAGTTTCACAAGCATGGATCTGTTTCAGACCTGCAGTGAGCACAGACGCTGCACACTTCAACTGCTTGGTTGGCCTTCTACGTGAACCACTTAAGAGAGATTACTTCAGGTACTTCTGCATTAAGCTCAGGAATAAAATACAGCTGGCACTGAATTCAATATTAAGTGTAGTTGTTCAATAGGTTGCGAAACGTTTTTTTCCCTGCAATTTTATTAAAGATAGGGTGTCTTTGGGGACTGTGGTTTTCTTATTGAAAGTAAATGATGTATTAAACAACTTTTTCTAGAGCAGGCGCTGGTCCTCTCACTCCTCACAGATACAGGTATTTTGCGGAAATAATGGATATTCAACAAATGTGTTTGTTTAAATGCATCTAGAGCAGTATTTCTCAAACTGTTGTACATGTATCACAAGTGGTACATGGACGCTTCTGTTCTGTTTTCTTTCTTCAGAGAACAATTTTTTTGCTCTTCTTTTGGTAATTTCTTAGTCTAAACTATCGGTAGTGGGTCAAAGTTTTAATCCTCTTTAAGGCCAAAACCTCTGTTAGATGGTATTTAGTGTGATTGTTTGAGAACCATTGCTCTAGACAAGAGTATGGCCCACACTTGAAAATGAATTCCTCTGCAGCTGATCAGAAACCATTAAACAATATTTTGAGAACATACCATTTTAAGAAAACCTCTTGAGACAACCATTGTAAATGCTTAAGTTACTTCTGAACATTATGTCAGTGTAAAATATCAGTTTAATATGTTTTAAAATGTCCAATATTATTAAATATTATTTTTACTATTATGGAAATTCATCATCATGCCAACAGATAGTTGTTTTTTAAGTGTGAATGAAAGTAAGCCAAAATCATATACACTCTTTCTCTTGTCATATTTCAAGTAATAATGAAACATGCAGTAATGCCCAAAACTCTATGGGTCAATAGATTGTGGGACTGTGTGCTGGGTTTAGGCGATCTGTTCGTTGCTTGTGATGGCACTTGGTGAAGCATTGGTTTGTCTGGTATGTTTCTGTAATTATGTGCTACTTGAATTATGTCCTATACTGTAAAATACATGCAAATACATTCAACTCAATTTTGCTTTCAGCAGTTCAATAAAAGAAATCAACAGCAAATCCTTCCAGAATCCAAGCTCTAGTAGTTGCATTATCAACTCAAAGTCCATTGATATCGCTGTCAAAAATGGCACCATATATATAACCTTCACATCACCACTCTCTCTTGGTTCTCTGGTCGTTATGGTCCCTTTGGTTACCCCGGTCCTTGTGGTCCCTCTGGTCCTTATGGTCCTTATGGCCTTTATGGTCCTTCTGGTTCCTCCGGTCCTTGTGGTTCCTCTGGTGTCTCTAGTCCTTATGGTCCCTCTGGTCCTTGTGGTCCTTGTGGTCCTTATGGTCCTTATGGTCCTTTTGGTCCTTCTGGTTCCCCCGGTCCTTGTGGTCACTCTGGTGTCTCTGGTCCTTATGGTCCCTCTGGTCCTCATGGCTCATTTGGTCTCTCTGATCTCTCTGGTCTCTCTGATCCCTCTGATATCTCGGGAATTTATGGTCCTTCTGGTTCCCCTGGTCCTTCTGGTTCCTCGTCTGGTCTCTCTGGTCCCTCTGGTCTCTCTGGTCCTTCTGGTCTCTCTGGTCTCTCTGGTCCTTCTGGTCCTTCTGGTCCTTCTGGTCTCTCTGGTCTCTCTGGTCTCTCTGGTCCTTCTGGTCTCTCTGGTCTCTCTGGTCTTTCTGGTCTCTCTGGTCTCTCTGGTCCCTCTGGTCTCTCTGGTCTTTCTGGTCCCTCTGGTCCCTCTGGTCTCTCTGGTCCCTCTGGTCCCTCTGGTCTCTCTGGTCTTTCTGGTCCCTCTGGTCCCTCTGGTCTCTCTGGTCCCTCTGGTCCTTCTGGTCTCTCTGGTCTCTCTGGTCTCTCTGGTCCTTCTGGTCTCTCTGGTCTCTCTGGTCTCTCTGGTCTTTCTGGTCTCTCTGGTCTCTCTGGTCCCTCTGGTCTCTCTGGTCCCTCTGGTCCCTCTGGTCCCTCTGGTCTTTCTGGTCCCTCTGGTCCCTCTGGTCTCTCTGGTACCTCTCCTTTAAGCTCATTGTACTTTGCCTTTGAACCCCTCCAGTAACACAACATTTATTATCTATCACGTTTAGACTGTCCTGTTCAGACAATAACACAAAATCTTCGAAGTATGTCTTGTTTCATTGTTTTTAAACATGTTTATACTCCGTTCTGTTTTGAACAGCACCTATGAATAAAATATATTATTGCCCAACACATTTGTTCTTGTTACGGTTAAACCAAACACTGTGGGAAATATCTGATAACAGTATGCCGGCTGCACTGTGATCTTCTTAACTTCACACAAGCCTCTTTGCCACTGATACTATGATGCAACATAGGACACGCTCTTACATTCTTCACCACAACAAGGGCAGACTCATCTCTAACCCAGATCAAATGTGAAACTAATGTTACTTTCAGTCTAAAATAAGTATTAGACTATTAAGCAAGACGCTATTTGAAAGGAACTCAAAATTTTTACTTAAAGTTTATCCATGGGTTTCAGAATGATAATAAATCATTGCCATAGTGATTAAAACAAAACACAAAATATTATATTACTCATTATTTTTCAATGGGAAAAAATACCCACAATGTTGTATATAGATTAATTGTCAGTGAAAGAAAATACATAGATGTATGCGTACGTTTTGGCTCGACCTACATTCTGAAATAAATAAAACGTAGCAAAATTAAGTGTAATGAAAAATGAATATTAAAATAAATGTCATTGATTCAGGCTTCAAAACTAAGCGCAAACATTTAAATGCTTAACAATACAAACAAACTGCCAAAAGATAACCATTCGGCCTTACATGGTCCTGTTCTGCACGTGGATAATATAATAATAGTTCCATGGTTCTGCACAAATAATATAATAATAGATCAATGTTTCTGCACCGATAATATAATAGATCCATGGTTCTGCACATATAATATAATAATTAATCCATGTTTCTGCACATATAATATAATAACAGATCTATGGTTCTGCACAGATAATATAATAACAGATCTATGGTTCTGCACAGATAATATAATAATAGATCTATGGTTCTGCACAGATAATATAATAATAGATCCATGGTTCTGCACAGATAATACAATAATAGATCCATGGTTCTGCACCGATAATATAATAATAGATCCATGGATCTACACAGATAATATAATAATATATCCATGTTTCTGCACTGTCTGCTGATTGTATGTACCTCTCCAAGACTACAGGGGGCGGTAAATAAAAGTTCACAGGAAACCGCAGAACGACACGAGTCAGTCATGTTTTGGTTCTGTATGATCGGTTTTCAGCGGTGCATTGTCCCGAGTTAACATCTGTGCGTGCGGTCAGCATGGATCTGCCCGTGGACCCGGACCGTGGACCGGCCCCGGCCCCTAAGGTCGAGCTCTCCGCGGCGATGCGGGCGAAGATTGAACGGAACCGACAGCGGGCTCTGATGCTCAGACAAGCCCGACTGGCGAGCCGCTCTTTGTCCGCAGTGGAAGGCGCGACCTCTGCAAAAGTGTCCAAAACGATTGACTCGGGTGCCGGGTTCTTCATCGACGAAGACGAGGATGCAGAGGAAGAGCAGAGGGGCAGAAGCGTGCTCCAGCAGCCAGGTCTGTAGCACGTGACCTGCTGTTTACATCTTTCTTGCGGCGGTCTCACGTCAAAACTGTGCTTTTCGCAGCTCCGGTGATCGAGCTGGACTATTTAGTGTGCGACGACTGTGGAAAACCCTTCATGGATTCTTACCTCAGCAACAGCTTTGACGTGTCTGTGTGCGACAAGTGCAGGTAGTGACAGAAGAAAGGAAATGCATTAATACAACTTGAACTTACTGTCGCCACAAGTTTTAAAGGTATTCTATGTTGGGACGCACATTGGGCAAAATCAACTGTACTTTTAATCTTGTTATAACGTGTAGGTCATGATTACCTTTGTCAGAGTAATAATTATTTGGGTTGATTCGTCTGTGTAATTCTGTTTTGTTCTTGAGTGTTTTCACCTACTCCCTGCCCACATCCTTGTTTAATTAAGACTTTGAATTAAGTCTTCAACAAAAAATGCATGAATGAAATGCCGCTGCTTGTTATGGTGAAATGTCACTTGTCAGTTCTGCAGTTTTGAACAGGAAGTCAAAGGATGTGCTTTATTATTTAGCTGTTTTAGATCAAAACTGCTGGATACAATGGACAAAATATAAAATGATAATATTGTAGTATATTTATGCCATAGTTCAATGTGAAGTACCTGAAAAAAGTAAAATATGTCTGCTTTAAATAGGCTGTATGGCTGTGTCCCCCTGGATAAAGTAAATATGTTTAAATCTGGGGTAATTTTCATTGTGATTATCCAATGGGCAAGCAAAATGAGCTTCCGATCATGCGGCTCAAACCAGATTGCATTAAACTCAAAGGAACTGTCCTCAAGTGGCCAAAATGAAAGCTAATTAGAATTTAAGTTCAGTTGTGATGTTATTTCATTTTTAAACCAGTGTGGGCACATTACTATTACACTATTACCATTAAAGATGTCATCTCTCTTCCATTGCAGAGATAATGAGGAAAAGCACAAACTAATATCTAGAACGGAGTCCAAACAGGGTTATTTGCTGAAAGACTGTGACCTGGATAAGCGAGAGCCTCCTCTTCGATTTATATTGAAGAAAAATCCACACAACTCTCAGTGGGGAGATATGAAACTGTATCTGAAAATGCAGGTAACGACTGACATACATGACCGACTCACACTGTAAGAAATACACAGTAAAGCAAACGAAATGGACCTTTTAACCATGTCATAATGGTTTTCTTTTATAATTACCGTAGCTCTCTTCTTGTGCGTTCACACTTGCCAATTCATCACATCCTAATTGGGAATAAACTAAAACTAAACCTGAAATTAAAGATGGCACTAGATCTGTACATGAACATAACCAACCCAAGTCCATTTCAGGACATAAATGGTCTCAATTTAATAACTCTGTGTGAACAAAGCCTCAGAGTTTTGTTTTTAGTGATTCCTGAATACATATTTCACAGAAGTACATAAATGATGAACCTTCTCATTTCATCAATCACGTTTTTGGAGTTGAATAATGGCACCACTTTCTGAGAGTATTGTGAAATAATTATTTCCCTTTTGTTAATTTATTTATGAAAAACTTTGAACTTAGTGTCAGTTTTTGTTTCAAGAGGCTTTGCCAACGAGAGTTATTCATCATAAACCAGGTCGACAAATCTGCCATTTGACAGATGCACAGACAAGCAGATTCTACCTGAGAAAAACAATCTGCTTGCTTTGGTGAAAGCCACTGTGCCGCAGCAGTCACTTCTGCAGTGAACAGACCACTTTCTATTTTAAGTCGTTTATTGGTTAATATTGCAGTTTGTAAATGAGTATCAATACTTAACATCTGTCTCCTTTGAATTGGTGTAAATGTTTTGTTTGGTCTTTTTCTTGTTAATGTAGCAGTTTGCTTAACAGGTTGAAAAGAGGTCCATGGAGGTCTGGGGGTCAGAGGAAGCCCTTGAGGAGGCCAAGGAGGCAAGGGAGGAGAACAAAGAAGTACAGAAGCAAAAGCGTTTCAACAAGAAAGTCAAAGGTCAATTACATTCAAACATTGACATTATTTACAGAGCTTTGCATGTTAAACTACTTTATTTTGGCCTGTTCCCATTGTAGAACTCCGCAAGGCAGTGAGGAGCAGTATGTGGACCAAAGATCTCAGCGCTCATCAACACGAGTATGGGCCAGAGGAGGTGGTGGATCCAGACGAAGACATGTACAAGAAAACCTGCACCTCCTGTGGACATGAACTCACATACGAGAAGATGTAGGGAACAAAGCCAGACTCTTGACGCACAAGAGAACTGTGAACACATGTGCTCCTGCTGTGCCTTTCTACTGTATGTGTGAGGTTTTGTGGGTGCCCCTTCTTACAAATTGCGTATTGCTAGTTTTGTAAATAATTTTGAGTCCTAAACTATTACATAACATCTACCATGGTTTTTTTATGTTTGTCCATCAATAACAGAATAACTATATCCTAATATAAGGGCATTTAAGCTTTGTCAGCATTTTGATGTACTTTTGGCTGTGTATGCAAATGAAAATAACTACTGAGCCTAAAGAATTTCATTCCACAAAAAATATTTTTGAAAACGCTATGTTCTTTCAAAAGGTGCCAAAATAAATCAAATGGCATTGTAAAAGTTTATTATGAATACTCCCTTAACCTATCGGTCTGAGATTTTCAGAGATGTAACTGACCTGTAGCAGGGTTTATTCATGTGACAGTTTAACCAGTGCCTGCTGCTGAAGAAGCGCTCACATTCAAGGAATCAGAGGTACGATACGCTTAGGGCTTGAAAAGATTTAACACATTTCAGTATTAAATTTCCATCATATGAACACTAGCAGTGCAGTGTAGTCATTGTACTAGTTTAAATTTTACAATAAACTCTTTTTGCCTTTTACTGCAAAACCCTGAGATTTGGTGTCATTTATCCAAACCAGTTTGATTAAACAGTCACAATCAGTAAACTGCATTTATTTAGTGAAATGGGCCTTTCAATATTTAGGTGAACTAAAGGTTCTCCCTGAACAAGATGCCCACCTTAAGTATTTAGAGTTGAAATTCAATTGCAGGTATGGTCTTTAAAGTATTGGTTCTATAGCATAACTTCTGTTCTAGAGTAGAAGTTGTTGCAAGTACAGGTAAAGCATGACAGTTGAGGAATATGTAGAATGCAGAAACAGAATATTAAACAAAGTAGGGCCCAAACTAGTAAATTGACAATTTATTCTTTTACACAATGTTAAAAATCAAATGTCTTCTTAACATCAGGACTTTGAAACACAAATGCTTCATTTGAGTCTTCAACTGCATTAGTTTCAATGTCCTCCTGAAAAGTTGAAAGAAAGTCATCCAGTCCATCACAGCTGCACAGTCTGCCACAACTTACATCTGAAAAGTACTTCTCGATGAGGTTATGAGCAGACTGGTAAACCCTCTCATTGTCATGGTTCTGCAGTGTTTCTACACGATCCAAGCCTCCCAGCTCCTCAAAGAGCAAGCACAACTTCTCCATCTCACCAAGTTTCTCTGCAGCCTGAGCATTAGGAGAAGTTAAGGGACTGAGAATAATTGTTGTGCATTTAACTTTTACACCTACAATGAAGATGTTGTTAATGGCATCCAGAATGACCAGGATGACTTTGGCATCTTTGACCTGTAGTAAGTTAATTATGGCTTCCAAGGCCCCACTTTGCACCAGCTGCACCACCTGCTCCACCGTCCCTCCACTGGTGAAGTTTGTGACAGCCCATACAGCTTCCCTCTGAGTCTTAAAATCTCCCTGAAAAGGCAAGCCAAAAAGTTAACCACTTTTGAAAACCAAAGCCCATTACAACTCACATTTCTCAGTTGTTCGACCAGAGGAGGGAGAAGGCCACAAGTGATGAGCTGCTGGATTTGCTTGGATGGTCCAGCCGCGATGTTTGATAGTGCCCACGTGGCCTCCTTCTGTACACTGGGCTTTGGGTGTCTCATGAGTTGGGGCAGAACAGTTAAAACACCAGCATCAATCACAGCCTGCGTTTGAGTGTCTGAGCCACTCACGATATTCCCGATGGCGCGCAGAGATGGGGTCTGGAGGAGCACATTTAGTGGCGATGCAGTTTCAAATACAGACCTCACAGTAAATGCACATTTGACAAAAATTAAAAATGTACCATAACACTGAGCTCACTGTGGCCCATAAGCTCAACCAACCGAGGGACTATGCCAGTTACTACAACCACATCAATGCGGTCATTGTCACCATCTGACAAATATGACATGGCCCAACACGCATCAGATAAGATGTCCTTATCACTGAGATGAAGCAACTGGATCAGCGAGGGAAGCATCTGGTGGACAGAACATGTCTGGTCATTACGCACAGACACTATGATCAACAGACTCACCTGCTGAACAGCAGACATAGGAGGAGAGGGGTTTTTATTTCGGCACAAGTTGGACAGGGTCCAGGTCAAATTACGCAAATAACCAATCTGTGGGTGGCAAGATACAAATTCAGGCCCATTTTGATACTGGCATAATTTTACCACAGTAAACTTACTGGTGTGTCTGGAGAGATGCGGGAAAGCAGAGCAGGGATTACGTTACAATCAATGAGAACATCTCGATAACGTGGACCATCACCTGCAATCAACAGTCAGTTTACCTGCAAGGTGTCAACAATAACCACAGAACATAAAACTGGTTTCCATTACCAGCAATATTGCCAAGTGCCCAAACAGCCTGTTCACTGATGTGCAACAGAGGGGAGGCCAAAAGAGAAATGAAAGCCGGCACAGCCCCATGTTCCACCACCTGCACACAAGACAAAGAACACACATCAGCTGATCTTTGAGTCAATCAGCGCAAGTACCATTGTACCTGTTGTGTGTGCCATGAAGTTCCAGAGGCAATGTTTGTGAGGGCCCAGGCAGCTTCAAACTGAAGAGAGGGCTCATCATCCATACTCAAGAAGGACACAAAACGAGAGAGCAGCCCAGCATCTATGATCTCCTTCAGGGGAGGGTTTCTCTCTTGAGAAAGAAGCTTCCTGTTTTTAAGTTTGAAAAAACTCATTATGTAAAGTGCCAAAGACATGTGCGCACAATGTTGTCTTTTAATAAGCTCACCTGGCCGCTTGACATCCTCTAGTTTGGGTCTCTCTGCTGTTGCTATTCACAGCTTTGATTATGTCTTCAATTGAGAAAGAGGTGACCTAAAGTAAACGCATTTCAACATTATTTCGATACAGTGCAATCAAGCCGTGCCCAATTACAAAGAGCACCACCTTGTCATCTGCAACATACTCCGGAGACAGGGCCTCTTCATCAGGCAGAGACGAGAGAGTCACGTGACGCCTTTTCATGAAATTTTCATCTCTGTGAGCTTTACGCAACTCCACGTTAACAGTTATCCTCTTCTCCCGTAGCTTCTGAGAAGGTAAAGTACCCACATTTACACAGTTACCCCTGTGTTGAAAATGCACGGACTTACTGTTGGGTCTTTGCCTTTGTTTTTGAACTTGGCCAGGCGCTCGACAGTGACATTCTTGGTGGGCATGATGGACACGTGCGTCAGTGCGGCTCTAACTGCTCAGCATCACTGACACTGCAGTCGGTTTTAATGGCACTTAATGGCACACAACGGCACACTCCAGCACAGGTGCAGGTCATTACTGTAATGATGCATCGCCCTCTTCTGGTCTTCAAGCTCCGCCCATGACCGCCACGACCACCTGTTATGGCGTGTTTGTCACACTAGATGGCAGCACAATCATCTCACTGTAGCAGGGGTTGAATCTGAAAATGATAAGAGTTGAATCTACTGTAGAGGGGCAACAAGTGCGGCGTGGTAATAAACATGTAATTAGTGTTATAAGCACGTCGGCTGCAGGCCAGCATGATTAGTATGTGAGTATTTGAAATACACAACTTTTTTAAATAGAGCAGTGTGTTTAATATAATTATTGCATATTAACAAATTATTATCTAATTTAATTATTTTAATCAGTTTTCCATTTATTTTCTATTTTTTTAATGTATTCATTCTGTGTGAAATTGTGAATCAAACATTGTGTTCTGACGAATTCCTTGTTCTATTTCTATTTTTCAGGCAAAGTTTCTTTGCTGAACTCCTGAAACTTCCTGAAGTACAATGTTGTTTTAAAGTTCTGTTACACGGCACTAAGCTGAGTGAGAAGCTGATGGCTGAAGGGCCGAGAAGGAGAGTCTAAGGACAGAGGACCCTGGGACATCGTCCCTCGCCACCACAGACATTGTCTGACTTCATCGCCACCACAGACATTGTTGATTCATTTCTCCCTGTGGCCCTCAGAGGCAACTGTTGTTGTGATTTTGGGCCTTACAAAAATAAATTGATTTGATTTGATTTGAAGGGTACGTCCTGTCTACTTCCTTACTTAAATCAAGGATTTTGATGGTTCTTCCTTTTAATAATTTTAACCTGTGTGTTGAGATTACTTAATTAAGTAGCCTTGAATGTTTACTCTACTTGCACATTGTTGTATTTTTATTTTATTTTATCCTTTTTGTCTCTTAACATTTTATTTTTTACTTTTTTGATTGTATTTTGACTGGTTTTGCTATAGTTTCTTCTTTTCTGCCAGAGGAAAATTAACATTCTACTTAAAGTAAGCTAAAAGGAACATTTGCATAAAACAAGAAGAAAGTAGTGAAACCAGTCAGAAATACAGCGAAAGTCAAACAGATATGTCTGAACTAGTGAAATCTGCTTAAACCAAGATATACCCTGAATTAAAGTGTTTTTAACTTATATTTAACTTAGATGTTCTATTCAAAATCAAATCAAATCAAATCAATTTATTTTTGTGAGGCCCAAAATCACAACAACAGTTGCCTCTGAGATTTGTTAAATTTCACATTGGCCACAGTGATGACTGTAACAAACCTGCCACTTGTGGCTCTGTAACTGACTTTTCTGTCTCACGTCTTCCCTGGTTCAGATCAATTTGAGGTGTCTATGGGAAATCATTACAGAATAGATTGTACTGCAGGGCTGTATCCTACGCCTCTTCTCCTCCCACAGTGCAACATGCTTTAGTGTAGCATGGCCCTATGGGATTGCAATGTGTTTACAATGACCTTACCTCTACTTACAATAAAAATATTGCCTCATCTTAAATGTGAAGAGTCGCTGAGCTTTGGTCATCTTCACATTTTTTCCCATTCTTTTCAAATTGGTATCATTAATATTTCATGCAGCTGCTGCAATTGCTGCCCATCAATAGCACAGACAGGAGCCACCTTTGGTCCCATCCATCATCTTCACCTCTGACTCGGCTGAAAAAATGGGCTCTGTGTTGGGAGTTTTTGCTGACACGGCTCTGGGCAGTAGACTCCAAAATGCTGAGATGATGAGGTTTAGCGTTTAAAGAAAAATGGAAATGGGTTACAAATCATTTTCTATATGGACATGCAGGGGATAAAAATAGAACATACTGGTGGAAGATGATGTGTGATGTGCAATGTGTCCAGTTTAAAGCATTCAGACTCAAAAGCTGTTAACAAACTTCAGGTAAAAGTGACCGTCTTTGCAAACAAACAGCCGTTTGATGGTTACAACTCTGGTAAAGAAGCAGTAGAAAGGTTTTGTGCTTTTGTTTCAACCCCTGCTCAGTTAAACTCTAATTAACATCCATGTGTCAGTCCTTTTGTAATTTCCTCTATAGCAGCTCTTTCAGCATTTCCAGCACTTTGGTGACATGCAGTAAATGGTTATTTAAGTTGTGGAACACGTGGCAAACTCAAACAGAGACAAAATACAAGGGTGCGAAAGCAAGTTCCAGGAAAAACTTGATTTACAATTTATTTTTCTTACTATTTACATGGACACAATTATTATTGTATAAACAGTGGTGGAAGAAGTACCAGTACTTTATTTTGTAAAAGTACAAAAAAATTAAAAATGTAAAAGTATCACATAAAAGAATGTCGCATCAGTCCTGGACAATCTGAAGCCAATCACCAAGGTTTCTACTTTTTCAAACTGGGTTTTCTATTTATTGTGTTACAAAATAAATGTTATTGAAGTGAGAAACTCAAGTACCGTAAATGTTTTTAAGTATGTAGCAGTACTTTTAAGTATTTAGCACAGATGCTTGACTATTAAAGAGCAAAATGTTATTATCTTTGTCCTGATTTTTTTGTTAATCAAGTTCTCAATGTTTCTAAACGTTTTATATTTATATTTTTGGCCTGATGTCAGCATAGTTGTGTTAAAAAAACAACTAAAAAAAGCAACACAAATGTCATCAACATTAAACGACTAAAATAGCTGGCAAAGGAACATGAATGATTTAAAAGTTTTGAGGGTCCTCTGGGTGTGACAGCGGGCTCCAGGGCCATGTATCAGGTGTGGAGGGGCCCCTCACATGGGCAGCCCGAGGTTCACCTGATGCCCGCCGCTGGGACAAAGAGCACTTCACGCACACCATGTAACTTTAGAAGGACTTAATGGCACCGAGATGAAGGGACCGGTCACACAAAGATTACAACATGGGGAAAAGATCTGGATAAAGACAGAACTTGATTTTCTCACAGCGCGCATGCACACACACACACACACACACACACACGCACACACACAGTCACACTCACACACACACACACGCGCGCACACACACACGCACAGTCACGCGCGCGCGCACACACACACACACACGCACACTCACACACACAGTCACACTCACACACACAGTCACAGTCACACTCACACACAACACACACGCGCGCAAACACACACAGTCACACTCGCACACACACGCACACAGTCACACGCGCGCACACACACACGCACAGTCACGCGCGCGCACGCGCACACACACACACACACGCGCGCACACACACACACGCGCACACACACACACACACGCACACACACACAGTCACACACGCGCACACACACACACAGTCACACTCACACACAACACGCACACACACACGCGCACACACACACAGTCACACTCACACACAACACGCACACACACACACGCACACACACACACACAGTCACACTCACACACAACACGCACACACACACACGCACACGCGCACAGTCACGCACACACACACATGAAATGTCAATTGAACCAAAACATTCAGGCTAATTACATGTATTACAAAATATTCAGGTAATGTAAAAAGACAAATACAACTTTTGACAGTTCTCGTCTGTTGCCACCACTAACATATTAGTTATTTTTATTGGTAATATAAAACCAAATGCGTGCTAGAATCCTCTTCATTTATCTGACTTTGAGACTGGCACAAAATGTACATGGACTAAATTTGCAAAAGAAATTTAAAGGGAGAGATATCAAACATTTTTGAAAATGTTTGCACAGTCAAGGCAAAGCCAGCACACAAGGATATGCTGGCTTTGCCTTGACTGTTATGTCAGTCTCACTCACATACTTCAAATACATCAGTTGTACAGTGAGAATAGTCAGATTTTAGTTGATCATGAAATATTACATGCTCAATGTAGTTACCATTCTTCACTGACAAAGACAGCTGTGCCTCTAAATTTCAAAAAGGTGTGCACTCTTCAGCCATAACTTCTCAGCCTGATTTTGTTGAACATTTTAAATCAACCTCCCTTTGAAGATAGATTCCTTGCTGTATTTTACATTGAATTTCTCTATCATTTAAAAAGACTAAGTATGGTTATTTGAAAATATTAAATTATCATCTAACAGCAGTCATAATAACTGAAGGCAGCGAGCTGGGAAATTATTTACAGCGTGTGTGTGTTTCTGCAGGGCTGGATGCAAGTGGTGGGTAGGATGGAAAAAGTGGAGACATCAAAGACAGAGGAGAGAGGAACAGCTGGTCGGTGCGAGTGTGTATGAAAACACACCTTCAAAGAGCAGCGCGATGTGCCAGCTTCAGCCATCACTGCAGGACACGCAAACACCACCACATACATCCAGAGACAGAGCCACTGAACTCTGCACTGCCTCTGCGCATACGTTTCATGTCAGGACAAGTCCTGCTCCAGGACTCCGCCACAGCTGCTAGAGAACGGCCTAAATATGATGAGGTCTGGGCTGAAGGAAGACAGGGGGATATCATTTAATATGATTTATAGATTGCAGTGATTTGGATATTGAGCCTATCGGGGACAAACACTCTTAAATACATTAAGAGTGATGGGCAAATCAATGCCAAATATCGATACTTACAGAGGTATTGAAAAGTATGAATAATTGTGCAAGAATATACATTTGTCCAAAGAAATTAAAAAATATATATTTTGTTTTGTTTACATTTTTATACAACATTCAAATCCCGCCTAAAAACATACCTCTTCACCCAAGCCTATGACCTCCCCTACCCCTAGCCTCCTCTACCCCATTGCCTACTCTTCTACCCCCTGTTACATCCCCATCTTTTTCTCTCTACTTCTTCTGTCTTGTTCATTTTATCTGTATATTAATGTGTATTGTACGTGTTGTCCCCCCTGTCTGTAAATACCCCCCCCTTCTTTATTATGTTCAGCGTCTTTGGGTCACTGAAAAGCGCTATATAAATAAAAGTTATTATTATTATTATTGTTATTATTACATTTTAGGTTTTCTACACGTTTATTTTCTATTCACATTAGTTCAAGCTGAGGTTGAAAGATTGAAAAATAATAATGGCCAACACAACATTTTTCATAGTTGAGGAGTTTCTATGCATTTTAGTACAAACCTTATTGGTATCGGTATCAGATCAATATCGCATCGATCGCATTTGCCATAGTAGGAGAGGAAACTTCCTTTAGTAAAGAGTGGGTGATCACAGTCATGGCCTGATCCAATAAGATCATGGTTTGCATCACAAGAGAACAGTCATCTCCATTTTGTCTTGTATAAGTGCTAAACACGTATTGTCACTGTTTGAGTGACATAAGTACCAATGACTACATCCGACAAATGCATTCAACCAGTGTTTTTATAGCCCTACACTGCTTGTTGAATGAACTTCCAAAACTCTTGCCAAAGCTTTTTTCCAGACATATTTGAAGATCCACGACAGCGGAGCTCAGTCTGTATCTGTGGATGGATTAATCCTTCCTGATTATACATTGCATTAAGCCCTCACAGCTTTGAGAAAGCCAGCATCATTGAAATCGTGTGGTTTTCTGAATTGGCGAGTTGTCTGCAGGCTGACCGCTGTCCACGCCTCTCCCAGCTGAGAACACACTTAGCACAAACTGCCTCAGCACACGCACTGCTCTGGGGAAAAGGTGTAATAAAACTTCCCTGTCAGTCTTTCATGTGCGAGGCTCAGGAGCTGTCGCAAGCTTTGATAGTGGCTGTGCAACAAGCTCAAATCTATAGTCAGCACAGATGTGTTATTGAGTAGTTGTTGTTGTTGTTGTTGTTGTTTTTTAAATCAAACAGCACAACACCAATCTTAAGCTAAAACATGTCAAGTGTTCAATCTTAGTGCAAGTTACCTGAAAATGTGTCTGACTTTGGGTTGCAGCTTAAGTTGTCTTCAACGCTGACCGGAGACACTAAAAGCTTGTGTACTCATTTCTAGTGCTCACAAACCCTTTAATAATACACACATGCATTCATTTTCAGACTCGTGCACAGCTTTTTTTGGAAGGCGAAGTGAGACTGGGGTGGACCAAGCGCTGCTTACATAAAATATTTAATTATTAGATTCAGGCAGAGAGCAACCATCTAATTTTTGTCACAAACTGCTGCTTTTAAGATACGCTTTAGTGGAAATCATAACATTTAAAAATCAGGTATTCGAGCTTTAACCTTGCACCAATGCACATCTAGGGGAAGTAATAGTTGTAGACAACCAGCTGACACTACAGAGTAACTTGTCAGTGGCTGATAAGGCCAGTATCAAATCAATATGCAAATATAGAGGTATTTGCTGCAGCAGAAGAGTCGGCTTTACTCACATTGCTGCATATTATTTCAACTCTAGCATAATGTATGTATCCACCTCCATATAGTGCCAAAGTGTGAGTCATCTCAAACCTTGTACAACACATCTCACATTTAGTGGGATGTTTAGAGATTTCAACAAACAGAAAGTGTGGAGGAGCAGCGCGGCTCGTAGGCTCAGTCACAGTGAGGACAGAGCCTGTGGATGCTAACGCACTTAGCATTGATCCCAGATCACAGTTAATCAATTCAACTCAAATTGAATTCACATCAAGCTGGGGAATAGGCCTTTCAACATAGCTGCAATGACTTTCCCTTCTTCCTCCATTGACAGCACATTTGTCATGTCGAAACCTCAGAAAGAGAGCTGTTCCCCATTCGATACAAATCTATAGCTTTTATTTTCATGCCTCTTCTACAGAAATGCTCCAATGCTATGCATTTGATATCATCGAATTGTGTCATAGAAACTTTTATGGCCCGTTCAGACCGGTGCGGCAAAAGCGTCCAGTTTACATTCAAAGTCTATGTAAACGCGCGTCGAGCACCTCCTGCGTTTTTGCGGCGCGGCTTCCGCGTATTTGCGGCGCGATTCGCCGAGGAGCGCGGCGAGGCGGGTGCGCTTTTGCGTTTTCTGCTCGAGACGCTTTGACGGGCGTAAAAGCATCAATGCATCAAAACGGTTCGCCGCAAATAAGTTCAGAATTTTGAGCTTTTCTGCGGCGCGGCGGGACAGAAGCCAATCAGAGATGACGCTCCGGTGACGTACGTACACATGTCCCCCCGAGAAGAACCGGCACCACAACAATGGCAGACGATATATATATATATATATATATATATATATATATATAGAGATATAGATATATCTATCTATCTATCTATATATATATCTATTCATATATATATAGTTATTTACTGTTCTATTTTTCCACAAAATACATTATTTTATATTATAAAATGTGTGTCCTGTTTACATGCATCTTTTTCATATATATAATACTGGGGAGTCTGTGGGAAATTCAGTGGCTATTTAAAGATGTACTTATTTAATTTACCACAATTCAAGATCCTAAACAAAAACAAACAAGGACAAGATGAGATAATCCTTTATTAGTCCACACAGTGGGGAAATTTCAGTGTTACAACGCACAAGTAGGTACAGAAGTAAAGAGAACAGAGAACTAAAGAGCTGGAAGCTTCTCACTGTTTTATTCATTTAACTTGATCTCATTCTGTGTAAACAACATGGCATTTGGGCTCAATCTTGAGTGAACATGTCGTCTTTGCTATAAATATGAAAATCCCTTGATCAAAAACACTTCTCTGTTGTGGACGTCCAGTCCTCTGTTGTGGACGTCCAGTCCTCTGTTGTGGACGTCCAGTCCTCTCTGTTGTGGACGTCCAGTCCTCTGTTGTGGACGTCCAGTCCTCTGTTGTGGACGTCCAGTCCTCTGTTGTGGACGTCCAGTCCTCTGTTGTGGACGTCCAGTCCTCTGTTGTGGACGTTCAGTCCTCTGTTGTGGACGTCCAGTCCTCTGTTGTGGACCTGAAGCTGCTGGCGATTGTCCTGTAGAAATCCCCAGTGGCAAGAGATCTGAATAATAAAACAAACAAATAACTATATAGCCTAAATTTAGTTTACTTGTACTTTCATTAAATATACCACAATCGAATTTTAAATGGTGCACTAGAACAAAATATTAACGCTATGAAAACTATGTTTTTTTTACTAAAAAAATATAATTTTTTACTATCTATGTACTTTTCATTGGTTTTATACACAACCACAAGCAGATACACAGCAGATACACAACAGATACACAGTACATACACAGCAGATACACAGCAGATACACAGTACATACACAACACATACACAGTACATACACAACACATACACAACACATACACAGCAGATACACAGCACACACACAGCACATACACAGTACATACACAGTACATACACAGTACATACACAGTACATACACAACACACACACAGCACACACACAGTACACACACAGTACATACACAGTACATACACAGCACACACACAGCACATACACAGCACATACACAGTACATACACAGTACATACACAACACACACACAGCACACACACAGCACACACACAGCACACACACAGTACATACACAGTACATACACAGCACACACACAGCACATACACAGCACATACACAGTACATACACAGTACATACACAACACACACACAGCACACACACAGCACACACACAGTACATACACAGTACATACACAGTACATACACAGCACACACACAGCACATACACAGCACATACACAGCACATACACAGTACATACACAGTACATACACAGTACATACACAGCACATACACAGCACATACACAGTACATACACAGTACATACACAACACACACACAGCACACACACAGCACACACACAGTACATACACAGTACATACACAGCACATACACAGCACATACACAGCACATACACAGTACATACACAGTACATACACAACACACACACAGCACACACACAGCACACACACAGCACATACACTTTATTATTGCGCTTAGACATGAATATTTCTGTACTGACCTGATGGACAGATGGACAGGCGTCTGTAGTTGTTGTCCTGGTACATGTCCGCGCACCAATGCGGGAAACAAGTCATCAAACAGGACCCGGGACAAACGAAACTACAGCTGAGAGCGATGTTTATCCAGTCTTGAAGCAAATGATGGTATTGATTCAACTCGGGTCACTGGTGGATCCAGACACGCCGCCGAGCGTCTCCGTTTTTGGGCTTTGAAGAGCAAATACGCAAAAGGCACTTTCTCAACTTTGATCCGCCATTAGAGAAGCCAGACTGACAACATCTCCACTGCGCATGCGCACGCGGCAAACGCGCGTCTGCTTACTATATTTCGTCTCTGCTCCGCTGCGTCGAGAACGCGGCGTATTTGCGTTTTTCTTCATGCGTACTTGCGTCCAACTTCGCCATAACGCGCGAGGCGTTTGCGGTTTGAACGGGCCATTGTGATTGCGCTTGTAAGATCAATGAGCAGATTTTCAAAGAAAGTGAAGGGTCAAGGCCACACAAGGTAACAATGACGGCTTAAAATAGTGGAATATTCACATCTGTAAGAAAGTAGTAGACTGTAGTTTGTGGTGTTTGTGTTTTGTTAATGAAAATTATTACATTCCAAGTGGGAGCATTTTTGAAGTTATGGGACCCGCTCTATAGATCCAGAACATGTTGAAATGTGTCTGTATAGCTGAACTAGAATATCCCAGATAAAAGCTAACATAGAGAGACAGTTATCCAAAAGGTAAACACACAAACGCTGAACCAGATCATTTATATTTGTGCAGGACCTTGAACCCCCTGTGATATATTAAAATAATAAGACTAATAACTATATTATTTTGTATTTATTTTACATTATATTATATTATTATATATATTATATATTCATTCAACCAGGAAAAAAACATTGAGATTTAAAAAACATTGTAAGCGAATAAAACAGGACAGCATTTAAAAGCACAGACAATGTTCACAGGATTTGTTTATTAAAATAACAAAGAAACGCCATCAAGAAACCAGCGCAGCCTCAGTTTTAGGTATTGCAAGCTTCCAAGATTACCAAATGTTCACTTCCCCCAATCAGTCCGCACTCGAGTGACAAACAGGCTGTAAATATCACCTGAAAACATAGTCATTTTACCTGGTCTCATCTCTATTAGATCATATTAAATACAGACGTGTACAATGCGGTAATGTAATCTGTAATCTGTAATCTGAAATCCATCCGTTGAACCTAGTTGTATTTTGGGCAGCAGTTTAGTTTGCCTTGTACATCTTCTCTTTGCCTCTGACTCTTTCTGTCCAGGCAGCAGCAAACATAAGTGTTTTGCAGCTGGGAGCCTTTGCAGCAGGTCAATAGAGTGATCTATTGACAGAGCAGCAGCGTGTGAGAGATGAGTTCAATATACTTCAATTTAGCAGCACTTGCTTTAATTACTCTCGGCCAGGACCTGCTCAGGCCCCGGTGCAATACAGCTTTGAAACAAATGAATTCAAGGTATGTTAAGTATGGAGTGTAAATAAGTCTTTGAAGGATGTTTCCAGGATATTGCATGTATTGTTATTAGTACAACTGCTAGGGGTCTTTTGAGGTATTTACAAGAATCAAGAACATTATACAAGAAACGTATAGTACATACAACTCACGCCCAAACTTCTCACTGCATGGTTTATTCTTTCACCTTTCTATCAGACTCTAAAGGAGTTTTTATTTTATTTATTATTCAAACACTCTTGTTCTTAGATTGGATGAGGCCAGTGCCACCCAACAAGAGCTGCAATTTCAGAAAAGTCTTAACCAGTCATCCTTAAAGATGCATGAACACCTTTGTCTTCTTTTGATCCTACTACAAACTTATTTTGAAGGCAATAAGTTAGGAGATGTGATACGTTTCAGCTGCTAACTGCGAGCCATCTTCAGAACTATCACGTCACCACAAAGACCGGGGACAGTTCTGGAGTTGGCAGCTGAAACATATCAACAAGGTAATATCTCCTGACTTATTGTGGACTGGAATTTCCCCATTGTGGGACATATAAAGGTTCTCTTATTTTAAATTGAATAAATACATGCTAGATAAGCGGACACCCCAACAGAAAAGTTACACAATAAATCCCACCTCAGCATATCAGTCATATAATTACATTATCCTCACCTTTCACAAATATGTATATAAACCCCATTTTACTTATTTCAAGATTAATTCTACAAAGTTTAAAAAAAATCACTAGTTTGCAAGCGCTGAGCAGAGAGCTATCTGCTGTAATTTGGAATGAAGTGACAATAATGACAAAGCGTGCACCTGTCGGCCCAAAAACCTCATTACCTTGATGGATGCATGACGTGTGGAGCAGTAACTCCTTCATAGGTGGCTGCTTCACTTCCTGGGCTGTGGGAATGAAAGTGGGGACATTTCACACATGCTGGTCAAAAGGGGAAATGAAGTAAACTCCCTCAGTGTTTCGTACAGAGGCTGTGCTTGAGCAGCTTAGGAGGTTATTCAGCTTGAGCTCATCTTAAAGAACATTTCCTGAACAGGTGTCAAAGGAATCTTGTGCTGTTGTTTTCCCCTCTCGCTGCACGTTCAGATGAGTTCCTATTTCACTAAACTGACACAAGGCTTATGTGGGAAATGTAGTGGCAAAATTAAAGTTTGCTGTAACTAATTACATTAAGTGTTTTAATCTGAAGCTGTTGCCACGAGTATATAGAGTTTATGTCAGGACAAGTTCCTCTGACTGAATAACAATTTGACAGCCAAAGGTGTGACACATTATAAATGCTTCAGTGTGACCAAAACTGCAGATAAATACACTGAACGGTGCTTTTTTCTTGGTCCATTTTCATGTCGGACACATGTTGCATGTAATTTGTGGTTTCCAGATTGTGGATATGAGCTAAAGACAGTGGTTAGATGGGTATTTGCCTTCCGCCCAAAAACATGTTGTACAGCCGCTCCACAACTGTCGATGATAACAGGGTTGAAAATATGTGCACGGCCGGTATCTTTCATCTGCAATATGTCACTAACACTCTTTCATTTAAAGACACTAAAACAGGATACACACATTAATTTTGAATTATTCATCAACTTGTATGTTTAAAATATTTTTAGTTTTATGTTGTGTATTTTATGTTTATGTGTTATAGAGGGAAATAGATAATAAAATCTCTAAAGGTGCCTCCATCTGCTAAACTGACTTTTTTAACATATTTTTATAACATTCTCTTGTGAAAAACATTCATCTGCTTAATTTAATGCATGCATACATGTATGTCCTGCAATATTCAATTTGTCTCAAGTTGCCCTCAATTCAAAGCATGTCCTGCTTGAGCCTTATTCGCCCTCTACTCTATTTAAAATCACTGTGTATGCATGAAAAATGGGGCTGTTTTACTTTTGTTTTTGTTTTACATACATAGTAAGATTTTTGATACTTAAAGGCGCAATGGACAATTTTTCGGCGATTTGAGAACGCAGGTGGAAGTGCGCATGCGGACTGATACAACACACACGTGCGTTTGTTTATTAGCGCGACGGAGCGCATCGCATCTCTCGTCTCCCGTAGATTTCCGTCTTCTTCTGCGTCAGCTCGAACAGTCTTTCTCCGTCTTCATTTTGTCCCGTACACTGAGGGAACTATATTATGATAGATCCATCCGCTTAGACACGCTGCTCGTGGGGACGAGCCACACGCGGCTGCAGGTGAGCGGTAGGTGCGTTTTTTGATTGATACGTGGCAGGACTAATCGGCAGTCCACGCCACAAGGAAATAAGACTCAGATTTTGGTCAAAAAAATCGTCCAGTGTTAATTACAGCAAGTGCAGCGTAATTGTATGGTAGTAAAAACGTAATTTGTTATGAAAGCTTTGATAAGTTAATTGATGCCTAATACGTCTATGAATTTAGGCTTCAGACGGGACTTCTCTCTTTGTTTCTAAAATCACATTGGCTGAGTCACTCCCACATGAGTCTCAGAGGCGTGGTGACAGGACGTGTGCTCATGTGTTTCATGTCCCACATCAGTGCAGCTTTTACCTGCCTCTCACTCACATACAGGGCTGTCTGAATTACAACATAAGGTTGTTTATGACACAAGTCTCTTGATACAGTCATTCTCTATTTTTGTCAGTCTGCTTTGCTCCAGCTGTGCAACAGTGGTGCAAAAGGTTTGTCCCTTTAGAGCGGCTTTTGCTACTGTCATTCCTGCTCTATTTTCCTATGTTTTTATTTTTATTGGGACCATGAAAATGTTCTAGATCAGCACAGACCCTTTAAATTTGGTCCACCTCAGGACTTAATAACTTAGTATTACTATTGGAGGCAGTAGTGCAGATTGCATAGTGGAAACCCCCACAGAGGACACACACAGGGGGTGGAGGTCCTTCACACATCACACAGACAGCCCTCTAGTCTGGAGAACCCCTGGCTCACCTTCATACACTCGAGGAAGCTGTGCTGACATGAATGCATGCAGTAACTTTGACTCACATAAACAGGCCTCCCTCTGCTCACATGCACAAACACGCGCGCGCGCACGCACACACACCCACACACACACACACACGCACACACACCCACACGCGCGCACGCACACCCACACACGCACACCCACCCACCCACACACGCACACACACCCACACACGCGCACACACACCCACACACGCGCACGCACACACACCCACGCACGCGCACACACACACACGCACGCACACCCACACACGCGCACCCACACACGCGCACGCACACCCACATACGCACGCGCACACACACACACACACACAAACACACACACACAGACTTGAAAGAAGGAGAGGAACCTGACAGGCCAACAACTTTAATAATCCACTAATCGCTTTTTTCTATTTGCTAGGAACCCACCTGTTTCCTGAAGTTCTGCCTCTCTGACAATCATATGCTGGTACTCAGGCTGTCTAAAGTCCTCTCTTCTCTTCTCTTCTCTTCTCGTCTTTGTTTACCCCTATCACAGGATTACCCTGCTGTTCCTCGTCCCGATACAACATGGCTCTCCCCTGTACATCTGGGCAGATGAAGCGGCACTGCTCTGTAATCTTATCTGACACAAGTCGCACTCAATGAGCCTGTATGATGGCAACAGCGTATACATCACACAATCTCCTTGAAGTCAGATGCAGCTGGAGATGAGACAAATTCAAAGGCACAACTGACAAAACAATGGTACAATTTTCCAATTGTCCTCAAAGGCACTTTTTTTACACTGGACGCGTCATAAACAGAACTAAAGATGTCGACAAACAAGGCTATCCAAAATATCTGTAAGGTATGTAGCTTAGATGAATGTATTGCAATACTATTGCTACACATTTTGAAAGACAAATATTTTAAAATGACTTTAGGCTGCTCAACGTGACCAAAATATGTGTATTTTATGCATCACATACATTGAGGAAAACCCAAGAGATTAAATATCATCATAACGAGTATGATGTAATGGGACTGTCAGTCCCTTGCTTAATTATAAGGCTTTTTTTTTAGAATGACTTTAACCTATTTGTTACTCCAAATATGTCTATCTCGCACTCCCTGAAAATTGAGAAAATCATAGTCTTCTTCATTCATTCACAATGCAATTTGTTAACCTAGAAAACCTAAAATGTGGCAAATGACAACAATTTCCCTTGTAGGTTCTGAATGTTTTTTTTTATTTTCTCATAACTGTAAAAATATATTCTCAAAATAAATTAATATATGAAATAAATATACGGTATGTTCTAGGAAACAGAAGCTCATAAATAAGAATATAATTTTCTGTCTTTGTCGGTCCCATACCTCCACAGTCAAAGGGAGTCCTTCACACAGTAATCCACCATCTTGATTCAGAACTCCTCCTCATGGCATTATTTTAGAATCACATTCTCAGAACAGTGCTTGTTTAGGAAGAAATTACTATTCCCCCGTCATGTTATGAGATCTGTTTCCCCAAACAAACATGATTTTCCAGTGCATGACATTACAGTGTAAACAAGCCACACAAAATTGTGGATAATATTATATTTTGATAAAATAGCAGCCACATTTGTAAAGAGCATCCAACATCAGTGTGGAACCGACAAAAACAGCCACAGTATAGAACAAGCAGCTGGTATCAGGTCCAAAGCTTTTTGTGCCCTTGAACATGCAGTTTTGTATTAATGTAGACTCCATAAAATTGTCTGCATGGCCACCACGACCCCTGCACAGGCCAATGAGTGGGACAATGGGTGGCTGTCTCTGGCCTCCTTCTGCAGCACGCTCCCTGGAGAGGCTCTGGTTCCTTCCATCATGTCAGCAATGGGACGTGTGGATTAGTGCACATACAATCCTTGTGGGCCACAGTATTTTATCTGCACTTCAGCTTTCCCTTTGAAGCAGTGTCCTCTACATATTCAGCGCTGTCCCAGAATGTCCCTGTACAGCTCTGGGACTCTGTCTGGATCCACCGGTCTGGGCAAGAAGTGAGTAAACCTTTGGTGTCGCCTGGATCTCGTTCCATCTCGTGAAGTCCCATCTTTATTCAGAGCAACAAAGTAAAAGGCTCCCCTCTCCCCGTGTCGGTATATATTTGAAGAGTATGTGTTGTACCAGTTCTCCTCAAACTGCTCTCGGAAAACACACTCTGCAGACAGCTTCTCCTGTGGAAGAAGAAAATTAATTAATTTCATGTAAATCTTATCATTTGGTCTACATTCAAATGATCAGTTAAAGAGGTTTGCTACTTACAGAGCCATACAGTTCCCCTTTGCTGTTCATGGCCAAGTAAAGGCCACTGTCCACTCCTCTGATACTGACCAGCCCCACAGCCAGACTGATGAACTCCAGAATACCTGCACAGATAATCACAGTCAATGACATTCATAACAAGAGTTTCATTTTGACAAGCATTTAAAAAGTATAAAGATTAGAATATAGTGCACCTAAATTCTAATCAAATTGACAAGCAGGTGTTTCTTTATGAGCTAATGAGATGCAAATGTGTTGTATTGTTATATAAAGTGCAAAAGAGGTGGATCTTATAAAGCAAGGGCATTTTTCCTCATCCAATCACATTTTCAAACCACTCAGCTGCGCATCCATTCACTACTGTCCATGTACTACAGTCACTACGTCAACTGCGCATAGTAGAAAAGCCATAGATAGTTGGCTACTCACCGAATCTGCTGTGGTCCTTTCTCGTCCCCTGCACGGTGCCGTCGGAATGGATTTCCAGGTGAAAGCCCGTCCTGCAGTATAGTTGCCTCCGCCTCAAAATCCCCTTTAGATGACTGAAGTCCGCGAGGCTCCGGGACAGCCTCTCTGCGGACGCCAGGTGCTCGTGCGGTCCTACCCCGTGTCCCCCCATCATCATGAGTCCTGTAACCGAGTTGTAGTCCATGGCCCCGGCTGGGGTGAGCAGCAAATGAGAGCCAACGGGAGCCGAAGCAGCGCCGGCGGAGCCAATAAAGCTGTCCACGAATACGTTGGCGAAGCTCCCAACCTCAGCCGCTGCCCCCATCACAGATGAAGCCACCCGGTGGTTCTTGACGCGTTATCCCAAAGGACGAGCCTCGGTGTGGAAACGATGGAGAAGAAAAGTTGCGGGTTAAGGCAATTCCCTCAGTGAGAGCGCGTGTTGGCGCAGTCAGCACTATTAATTAGACTGCCATCTAATTAAGATAGACTCCCGCCTTATCTCCCTGTGCAGCCCGGCTCGCTGCTGTAGCCTCCTCTTCTCGTCTTGAGCTATTTATCCCTGTGTCCTCTCCTCTTTCCCCTCTGCTGCTCGGGATACTCCCCTTTGCTCCAGTGCACATCAGGCTTTCCTCTCTCTCTCTCTCTCTCTCTCTTTCTCTCCTTCATTCACTGATGCCTTTCCTTCCTGCGCCAGCTCCTCTCATCAGCAGTCAGCAGCACAGTGTGAGGACAGGTTCAGACTCACGTCTATTTAACGCAATATAGATATTCACCCCGACTTGCCTTTTTATGCAAATGAGCCAAGACCTCCTCCTTTTATGGCTTATTGCTGTTTGAAACAGAGCCCCATCCATTCATCCATGTTCTGCATCTTTGATGTTCAGTTTCAGCTGAGAGTGCATTAGATATTAAAGGCTAGTATAATGCCACTATAAAAAGGCAGTTAACTTAAAGATGGCACTGAGTTAGCTTTCTTTGTATCCCCGTATAAATTACGCATGGGGCTTGCGCAAAACAACTTTTATGAAAACATTAAGCCAGGGTGTCAAAAGTCTTGAAAGTGAAAGGCTATCACTACGACCCTAAACGCTTTACAACCTCACGCCCCATATTTCCAAATGACTCAGGTGCAAGACAGAGGCAGAAAAGGAAAGCCCCCATTTGCGTAATTTTCGCACTCGCTTGTTGATTTATTGCCCCTTTTTATGTATCCCGCAGCCGCACTTTTACAGCGCCCGCATAGACACAAGAGAGATAGACTACACATTCTCACAGAGGCACACACACCTGTGTAAACGACATCACTTGACTGTCAATCCCCACATTGATCTTTTTACCATCCTTTGAACAGCACAAGAACCATAGATCCTTAATTGTGGTCTTTAAAGACAAATCAAAGACACTGACGCTTCAAAGTGGAGAGATCTTGTAAGAGGATCAGGGAATAACAACCTCAAGAGGGGAATAAGAACTGTTTGAACTGCAAAGCTCCAAAAATACCCGAACACATGAAACTTACCATAACTCATGATGTAAACTGTCAGGTGTGTCGTCGCAGCTGAAGTCTATAACCAACAACACTAACATTTATACTAACGAAATGGTCAAATGATGAACAAGCCAACCCCCCAGGCCATGACCTTATCGTGAAATGTATTGTTTGATTTATTGGCCAGTAGAAACAATATTGATGATTCTGGAATGTGAATAAAGTATTGACGCCTTAAACGAGGCTAATGCTCAAGGTTGGATAACTTGTGGCTCTTATCTGATTGTGCATATTTGTCAAACCACATTTTTTTCCTCGATCTGCCTGCATAATATCAATATGCGCTTTTTAATCACGCCCATATAGTTTAGTGCAGACCTTTCACTGATTCACGTGTAAACCTGCAGCAACGGTGATATTTAAACTGGTCAAACTCTGTGACTGAATCGGAGCTTTTGAGCGTTTTTGTCGTGGCAGTTGCACAGAAGGACCATGTTGTTGAGGCCCTGCCACAGATGACATTGATTTTGGCCACTACTGACACGCGCTTAGCTCGAACACACCACGGCACGCGCTCACAGCTGCCTCCTCCCCTGGGAATCACGTTGATAGATGATTGAAGGTGCAGAGGTGTGTTGACGTGTTTGTGTTTGTGTGCGTGTGCGTGTCTGTTTGTGGTGTCCTGTGCTAGATGCAGATTATTTCTTACGCACTCACCTCCACATGCGCGTAAGGTTGGCGTTTGCTGCGTGGTTTAAGTTGTCGTAAAGTGCTGAGTGCAGCCGCTGCGCGTCTGTGGGCGGCTCTCCTCAGCTGTCCATTACTTCATGAATATTAATGAGCCTCGAAGAATAACTTTCTAAAGGAGACAGAATCGATTGGAATCGCCTCCAGGCTGATCAGATACTGATGTATTGGATATCGATCCAACCACAATGAAGATGTCAGTTACAATGCCACATTTCCACGCGCACTTATAGGCACTGGTCACGTGGCTTTTATGGAAAAATAATTCAAGCTTAAGCTGGTTCTGGTTTTTGACATGAAAAAGAGAGGAAGGTCAAGCATGAAGGCACCATATATAGAATTCATGAAGAAGGAGGAGGAGGCAAGGAGGCCCCCAGGGTTAGACCCACCACCCCCAACACACACCCACACGTGCCACAAAGAAATTACAACCTAATCGAAAGCTCGGGTAATGGAAAAACTGAATATGTAGCCTAGAGGTTATTAATGCAAGTGGTCTTCAAACTGTGGGGCCTGGGATCAGGGATGCTCTTTTAAACTATTGGAACTACAGAACCAAAACATGTAGATTCCAACAAACAATTTATTTGAAATTATCATGTTTTGAGCAAACAAGACTTTATTTTAAAGTGTTGTCACAAATCTAATTAACTCATTACTTAGCAAAGATTTGTGTCAGGAAGTGTTTTATCACATTGCTTTCCTTGTGCCAGTTCCTGAGAACATGTGCTTTTCAGGCTAAATAATAATTATGTAATTTTATAACATTTTAAACTTTTGAGGCAATTAAGTTAACTTTTACTTCAACTGTTATTTTGGACTCATGGTCAAAACACAAGAACAATAGTAAATGTTTTAAAAAGACATCCACACCAGTATTTCTACATCTTGTATCGATACATTGATGGGTTTATTTTCTATTGATGACATATTGTTTGATCTGTTTGTAGTTTCAGTGCATAGATTACAGTGTCTTAATGTGTTAACAGACTCTCCCCTTTATTCTCTCAGCTTCAAAGTCACACTAGTTAACGCCTTATGCACAGGCTTATCACACATCTTTGATATTTGTTTGATACATGGTTTCTATTGACTGCTTTGATCTTGATTAAAGTAGACAACACAATGAGCAACAATTAAACCTCATTCAAATCTGTCACTTTGATTTAATCAGTTAACTTAATGCACAAGTTTGCATGATGTTTTATAACAAATGATAATAGTACCTGTGTTGTGTAAACTTGGAAACTATAAATTGGCACAGAATGGATGTGAGAGTGAACGTCTGTTTGTCTCTGTCTCTGTGTTAACTCAGCGACAAGCTGGTCTTTGTCCAGGGTGTACCCCACCTAAGGCCCATAGTCACTCGGATAGGCTGCAGTCACTGGCGGTAAATAAATACATATATATCACCAGAATTATTAGACTACTCATTGATTGATCCAGGGCAGCTTCTGTGGACACATCATCTTTTAAAAGGACCCTGGACAGAGAGCATCTTCCATGGGTCACAGCATCAGCATCAGCAACATTGGGACTCCTCCAGTTCTCGCGATGACGCCCATCAACAGCCGCGATATTTCTGCGCCTGTAGTTTACAATCCTGGCACCAGAGCCACAACTGCAGCAATGGCCGCCTTCCGCAGAGTGTCTGTCCTGGCCGCGAAGTTAAACCTGCGGTCCGCGGCGAAACACGAACTCACGGGCGCACACACGGCCGGAGGCAGGGGTCGGGGGTCTTTGACAGCTGCTGTGTGTCTGGCAACCGGAGGTGTCGTGGCGTATTATTTCTACAGTGATCTGACGAGCGACAGAGCAGGGAAGAGGATGGAGAGACGCGGCATCAATGGACAGGGTTTATTGCCTTACATCCCCACAGTCGAAGCCAAAGATAAGGTAAGAACAGAGTCGGTCAGTGTTTATACATTAACATGATCCGTCTCACTGTCTTGTATAAGTGGGGGCACAATAATAGAGTGCGTATATTTGTGGAGGATATTTTCTAAGAACGCACTAAATAATCGGTGGTATCCTTTCGTGCGTCATATTGTCTAAATTTAGCACACCGGCAGTTCTCATTTGCACAAGTCTTAAGTCTTGTTTTGAAGGTGTGGTTGAACTGTTTTTTTCTGTCCCGGCCCAGAGTAATAGTGTCATTCATTCCCCGCTGCACGCCCAGTGGAAACAGTTTCTCACAGTTTGGCTGCGGACTGCGCAGTTGCGAATGTGGCGCTCTCCACGCGCGCTGGTGCTGAAGTCACTGCGCGCATCGAGACGTTGATGCTTTGCATAGAAACCGCCCTGAGTCTGCTGACATCACTAGTGCTATACACAGGTTTAGTATTTTATTTTTAAGATATTATTGTGAAAAGACATACATCACTGCTATTAACTATGGTGTAGGCTAATATTTTACACATATGTAGCAGTCAGTTTTAGGATGTGTTCACTATTGGGCCCTGGTTTGAGTTCAGTGTAGTCCACAGGTTTCGAGCCCTGGTTTAGTTTCAAATTTAGCTCCAGTTCAATCGTAATTCTGATCTAGTGTGAACGCACCCCTAGTAGCTAAACAAACATACAGAGTACATGTTCTATTACTAGTATTCAACTTTATGTTAGTTTTGCATCTACTTCTTGCCATTGAGGTATAAGTCTGTTGGCCAAAATGCACAACATTATAAAAGACCCAAAATATGCTCAGTTTGCAAAAGGTGCTGATGATGTACATTACAACCAAAAATGTCATGCATTTTTAAGCGAAAAAGTGCATTTTTATATGTCACAGAGTCTATCCATGGAGCAGCGTCTGAAAAACCACAGTCCCCACAAAGTTTCATGTGTTTTGTGACAAGCTGCGGCTGATCTGCTGAGAGTATGATAGAGGGCATAAAACTTCCATCTTCCATCACTATACACCTGGTAGTTCATTGTTAATCTTCAGTAAGGGCCACAATACACTATTTTTCTTCAGTTTTTATTATCAAAAGGGCAGGTCTGTGCAAATGTGTTTAACGTTTGCTAACAGCTGCCGCTTTAATTTAAATAATGTTTATTCCTCAAATGATTATCAGCAGAGGGTATTTGTTTACATTCTCATATTACACAGGTATAACAATAGTTAAGTAAAATATTCATGAATAGATTTGTGCCTTAGAGTCATCTAAATCAATGACAAGGCCACCTGATAGACATAAAAAAAAACATACAGAACAAGCAAACACACTAAAATAAATACAGTTTGTCCTAAAAATGTATAAGGTGCATAGCAACAAATACCAACTTAGAAATTTCTCATTATATTTAATTAGCATATAGATGACTTTATCAAATACAAAAGATATTGATGCATGTAACTATAAAGCTCCTTTTCATTAGTGAAAGTAGCTCTGAGACTGAGCACTAACCAAGAGATGGCTAAGTACGGATGCAATGGCGATGTCGTGCTCTTCACTACTTTGTCTCAGGATGGGACGAGGTCAAATCATGGCTGACTGGGGACTATTTGAACCCTGGGCAGATCAAAACCTTTTACCCCATGAACAGTTTCTTTCCCTCTGCGGATGGACTCATCAACACTTTATAACAAAGCTTAATCTATTTTCAGTGCATGTTTTGCACTGTTCTGTCCACACTGTCTATTTAGTCAATTTTATTTTTATTTTAACCTTATTTAATGCATGCATTTTATTTGATTATAGTTTATATTTCACTATTAGTATTCATTGTTTTATGTAGCACTTATAATCTGTGATTTTTTCTCAGACAATGGCAATAAAATATTTTCTGAATCTGATCTATGCCTTGGAAATATCAGGTTTCACATTCAAGAACTCTATAATGTCATCAAAAGTAAGATTTTCAAAAGTACAAATGCAAATGACAAAATTCACAATTTAAATAATTGATTAGCTCCAGGATCTCACTTCACCACACCAAAAACTCCAGATTAACAAAAGACACTTTATTCTCCCTCACCTCTCTGATGTGTCGCCTCATACAGTAGATTACAGTTTATACTCGTCTCAGTGGAGCTCCTGCCTTCTCCCTGTGCCCTGAAACGCCCCCACAGTGAAGCTGCATCAGAGTCTTTTGAATGCATGTGCGCGCTCATTTGCCTTGGTGCACCAGGCCCTGCAGTCAAGGCAGGTTTAAATTTTGGAAAGCCTCTGTTAATTACGGCGCCACACGCAGCACAATCTGTCCTTATCTATTGCAGCTAATCAAGATGAAACCTCTACACCTTACACACAAGCACACACACACACACACACACAGAGGCGCACACACACACACAGGCGCACACACACGCACGCACGCACACACACACACACACGCACACATACACACAGGCGTCCGCACACACACACACAAACACACACACACACACAGGCGCACACACAGGCGCACACAGACAGGCGCGCACACACACACACAGGCGCGCACACACACACACACACACACAGGCGCACACACACAGGCGCACACACACACACACACACACACACACACACACACACACACAGGCGCACACACAGGCGCACACACAGGCGCACACACAGGCGCACACACACACACACACACACACACAGGCGCACACACAGGCGCACACACAGGCGCACACACAGGCGCACACGCACACACACGCACACACACACACACACACACACACACAAACACACACACACACACAAACACACACACACACACACACAGGCGTACACACGCACACCAATGCTAATCAAGAAGTCTGTGTGAGAGAGTGCTCTCCCTGGAGATGTTGCGTGTTATAATCATTGGAAGTACATTTTGTGCGATGTCAATAATAGTTTTATGTTTTATGTGACACAATAAAACACGCTTTGCTGAACCCAACCTATAATGATCATTTTAATAAATTCTCAATGTGCATGCTATTGCTTAATTAAAATGAATTTGTATTGAAAAGAAACACATTTTTCGATACATTCTTGACAATTAACAATGACTTTGAGTTGCAAGAAACCAATCTCATTATTTCATAAAATCAACATTTTACACAATGTCACATAACATAATTACAATACATAATACACAAAATATACATAAGTTCATGTTGAGATGTTTCTGTTGTTTCTCTCTGCACAGAAAACTGCTCGATTAATTACACACGCTGCAATTTCTGCATTTCACTTAGCCTAATGTTTTGTGTATTATAATAGGTATTTCAGCCTAGTACTTGTGATGTGTGTTCTGTACACTAATGCTTGAGGTGTGTTTTTGTAACGTCCGCAGACAGTTGGGTTCGACTTTGAGACCGGGGATGTGCACATGTCGTCTCATGAACATCGATTCCGGATCTTCAGTTCCGTCGAATACGAAGGACAGCTCTACATGACGCCTCAAAACTTCATCGAGTCTGTGACCATGAGTGAACCCAGGAGTAAGTACAGACGCATTTGCAACATACAATATGCATTTATCATCATGAGTCATGTCTGTGGTAATGTTTAATGTGGTTTTTCAATGACTGTGGGTTTGGGACAGCCATAAGGACATCCCATAATAAATTGATCAATTGCATACATAACATTGAAGAATTTTATGCCATGATTAAGATGCCTTAAATACTTACACATATCAATCCCCATCATTTTTAATAGGGATTGAACCAACACTTTGACATGTTAATTGCACCATTTGTGTTTGAATAATGTTATAAAATGTAATATGCTACTAATATATCATACTATAATGCATAATATATTTTCATCAGAGATGACAGAGATCATTTTAGACTTCATGTCAATTTTGTTTTATATCGATGAACCCATTTGAAGAGAAGTTAAACCTAAACCCTGAATCTCTCAATGTGAACCCAAACAATTGAATATGTCAATTCTGCTGATAATGCTTTCAACCTGTAAGGGACCGGGGGTCAGGGACAGAACACTAACAAAGACCACACAAGGGAAACCGATCAGACCAGCTGTCTGACAGTAACAATGACAGTAACAATGGACAATGAATACATAACGAACTCAAGGGAATTAAATTAAGCTATATCAATCAAATACTAAATATATTAAAATATGCTAGCAAAATATTGTAAATAACAAATTCCAATATGTACCACAAATTGAACACAAACTCCCCAATCTGCCTGCCATGGTTCAGGCCTTAGTGCTGGATGAGTCGCAGCTCTGCAGGTTGACTCCGGTCCGAGGTGCGGTTCAGGACCCGCACAGGTCCTGGCAGACTTTCCTGTAGCACTGACCGCCGAGCGTTGTGGCCGCGGGTCAGCGGAAAGAATCCTCAGGAAGTGTTCTCGCTCGAAACCACGTGAATCTGCGTGGTATTTGTCAAAAAGAGACCGCAGTGAACCAGAGTTGGTGTAACAAGCAATCTGCAATTATCCCGTACGGCTCCCGAACTGCACGAGCACTGGAGTCAGTGTACGTGAGGCGTTAGTGTGGGGGCAGCTGTCACACTCCCTAAACCATTTATTTTTTAAATACTACTTATTATGTACTAGTGTCCAGACATGTTTGTTATTGTTACAAATCTTGATTTATAACTTGTTTTTATTGTGCAGATTCTGCATATGCATCAGTCAAATAGCAGTCTCAGCTGTTTTCTTTCAAACCATGAGTGTTTTGCCTTAGAGCTGAATCTTCCAAAAACTACACATTTATCTGTTTGAAGTCTTGTGGCGGCCATTTCTTTTTTGCTGTCAGTTTTAAAATATTAGTCCTGGGCAGCCAGCCTCTCGGCAGATGGCTTTACGGCTATTGTTTAGTCTGAGTTTAACATTAGACCGGCCCACTCTGACATGCCTGCTGTACCTCTGTACACTTAACACTTGCCTTGCCTTGTCTTGCAGAAAATAGACACATTGTAACTTTAGTTTTGCAATTTACTCTATTAAAAAGAAGAAGAAAACATTATGTGGCTCTTGTGTCTTTTGCGTATAATTGCATTGCGTGCAAACAGTGCACCTGTCTGTGTGTGTTTACGTCTGCCCCTACTCCCTGACATATGATACGGCCTCACAAAGGCCTCTGCAGCCTACATCCTCTAATGCGCCCTTTGAAGTTGAATTAGATGAACCTTGTTGTATAAAACAGAACAAAAGTTGTATGCCATTTTACCGGGACATTCCACACACTACAAAGCCAAGCATGGGGCACTTTAGACACTACAAATGGGGCCGTAATGATGACAAGTGTATACACTGAAGAGCTCAGAGTGTGTGTGTCTGTTGTGACTGTACGCAGCACATTAAAACCCGTTGCTAGATCATACAGATGCTATCAGAGCAAGCCCACCCAAACGCTCCTCTCTTCTTTCTCTTTGGCAGACAAGAGGCCCTGGAAGTCCCTGACCAAACAGGTGGGAAACTCACTAGACAAGCTTCTCCTTTTTTCCAAAGTTGCAGGAATCTTTGCATGTTAAGTCTTTCCAAGGATACATTTTGGCTGCTAAGACTTTGCTCTTCCTCTCCAAAATGTGATAAATAATTACACATTTCTTAATGGCTTAACTCAAATCAGATTGTGTTCAGTAGTTATGCATTAAATTCATTATTATTCACTTCAAAGCTCATGTTTTGTGTGATTAGTGTCCCTATCAGTATAATTTTTCAATAAATTAATCTCCAAAATGTCCTTTGGAAAATCTTACCGTACATCATTTATAGAATCACAATTTAACTTGTGATGCTACATCTGTCTTAATCTGACAATCTGGCTGTTGGATAATAGTATTCTTTATGTATTTTCTAAACTGTGAATTACAAATGTCATCACTCAAAAATCAATTTTAGATTTGAACATTGAGGACACTGGATATGAAGTTCTGCAAACTCCCCTCTCTGTATCTCTGCCAGTTTCTCTCATTTCCACATCTGATATTTCTGTCTAAAACTGTACAAACTGTACAAAAATAGCTGTATGTTGTTGGTGGTCAATTCTGATTACATTTTTTGCAGGAATTGGAAAAGATTCTAACAGACACTCCGCCAGTTTGGAAAGGAACATCCAAACTGTTTCGTAATCTCCGAGAACGAGGTATGAGCACTCAAACAATGATGAGTAATGATAAAAACCCCTAACACATAACTTTAAAATTCCTGAACAATA
Source organism: Eucyclogobius newberryi (assembly GCF_026437365.1). Taxonomy (NCBI): domain Eukaryota; kingdom Metazoa; phylum Chordata; class Actinopteri; order Gobiiformes; family Gobiidae; genus Eucyclogobius; species Eucyclogobius newberryi. The sequence goes on along the minus strand of NW_027316056.1, from coordinate 20,712,309 downwards.
ATACATTAGTTTAAACATAAATACCTTATATGTTGATGACATTTTAGTAAAATTTTATTTTTTCAAAAACAAAGCTTTACTGGTGGTACTTTGCAGCACAGTAATAGCATGATAACAGGACAGCAGCATGAGAACTTTCCTCCGGCTGCTTCGGTTTCCTAACCTCTAAAAAACATGTACAATAGGCTTCCCTCTTGGGCCGCAACTCTCCTGAAAAAGAGATTCTACATTGCTGCAGGACTTTCCGGGTTGAATAAAGGTCAATAAAATGTAATGGAAACAGGACAATTCTGTCGATCCGTCAATCATTCTGTGGCAGTATGATTTATCTTAATCTATTATGAAGACTGTTAATTGCCAGAAAACATAGTTTGTTTTTATCAGCTCCAAAATGCATGTATCCCTTCTTTGCCTAGTTACCTTCTTATTATCTCTTGTGTGACATTTTCAAACATCCTTTAGTCTGTTTACAGTGAAAAGCTGCAAGGCAAGTTTAGTTGTAGAGCACAATTCTTACACGAGGCAATTCAAAGTGCTTCACACGACAAGGAAAAGTGCATTAAAATCACAAAATGATAAAGACATAAAAGGTCATATAAGTGCATATAAAATCCTTTCAGTTATATGCACAGCTAAACAAAATTGTAACATTTCCATTGCATATTCTTACCAAATCTATCGAATGTGTTGTTCAAAGTTTAGTACAATACAGTGTGTTGTGCATATTGTATGTGTGAGTGTGTGTGTGTCCCTGTAGGTGTCTTTAATCCGGGTTTGGAGCCATGCTGTCCCTGTTTCGAGCCAAACTACCTGCTGAAAAGACTAAAAATAAACCTCCTCTTCTTTCCTCTTTTTAGTGAGGACTGAAATACATCACGGCGGAGGCAGGAGACTGTGCAGCATGAGTGTCCCTGCAGTGATAATTAACCACACTCTTGAGTTAAATATAACCAGTCATGTGCAACACAGCTCCAGTTTTTTGTCTACACAGCAACGCATCTCACCTGTAAAATGTTTAAGTCTAAAACAACTTTATGAATGGATGAGTAAAATGTTACTGAATTAGGCAGTGGTTTCTAAAACTTTTCACTTTCTGCCCCAAACTGACATAGGAAAATGGGCGGTAAAAACAAACCAAAGAATGTTGAATGTTCAATATTCAAATAAAAGTTGAAGGCAGAAGAATAAAGAAAAGAGTAAGACTATCCCATTTCTTTATCAAAGACAGGGACATTGTTTGGTTCAGCTGTTGATGGCGTCAGCCCAGGACCACACGCAGAACACACACATAAAACATCCTGCAATGCCCAATTTAATTCTTTTCCTTACAGAAATATTGGTTTGTTTTCACTTGTATCTCGTACGGCCCATCCTCGCTGTATTTTGCGTGTGTTGGTGTCTGGGCATGCTTTCGTTCGAGGACCTTGATGAAGGAGGGCAGTCAACATCCTTGAAAGAGCTTTACATTTCTGAGCTTGAGAAAGGCTCAGAAATGTGCGGTGTCACGGAGAGGAATGCACAGTGCTGTTTAACCAGACGGTGCATGTTTGGGAGCTCTGTCCTGGCACTGTCAGGTCAGTGATGTCCCCTAGAGGCGGCGGATGTATCGAAAAATGGATAATATCAAATAATAATTGAACTATGGTTAATAAAATATGTTTAAGAATATGCAAAATTACATTATCAGGCTGAAAAAAGAGCCCATTAAAACAAATTTGGAGCCTTACAGTCAAATAAAGGTATAAGTGACATCCCCCTTCACTTAACTTTATGATTAATATGCAGTGTGGAAATTGGCATGGAATATCAGGTGCAAAAAACACGTAGAGCTGCAGTAGATATCCTTTACTAACAATCCAATTATTAACATGGCTGCTTTGGTTTATTTTGTGCCATTGCTATTTATATGATTTAATGGATCTAGTTTTTAATCACCAAATTAAATAACCATAAATTGGGTTCTGCTTGGTCTGCTTTGAAGAAGAATAATTTGAAAAAAAAAATCTAAAGCAATGGTTTTTTGGCATCCTCTATCTACCACTTTCCCACCAATCTAAAATAAAACCCCCATGTAGTATAGCGCCCCCCTTTGATGAATGCAATGCAAGACATTGGTTCAAGCTCTCATTTATACTATACTCCACTTTACTGAAACATGTTGGCCACTATTAATTATTATTCACCCTTACATTAATCAGGAACAAATCCCTTTGCCCAGAAGGCACTTGATCCACTGAAGGAGAGTTAGTGCAAACATGTTTTGTATATTTCAGAAACCCGAGGAGTCAGTGAGTGTGTGACCCTGGGCTTCTGTGGGCTCGGGCTTCACAGGGAAAAGGGACTTTGGTTCCAGACCAGCTCCTTGGCACAAAGCGGTCAAGCATCAGGAACACACAAGGCGCACACTACTTTTTACTGGTGTCATGTTCGTCTACACTCACATTGTCGCACATGGGAAAGCGGTCTCCCGTAACACTCAGGCCACTCACCCCGAACTATCTGAGCCATCAGACAGAAAGCGAAAAAAGGAGGCCAAGGGAGATGAGATGGGTCTACAAAGATTCCTAAATGGGCCCGAGGCAAGAAAGGGTCACCTCCTAAAACATTTTTCACTTGCTTATCCAAACACAAACCCAAACCAATCTCTCTCTTTACTTTGGACACTCGGGGTGTAGAAAAAGGAACGGTGTGTGGTCAAATGGCTGTTGGCGGCTCGAAAAGACACATTTTAAGATGCTATCTTCATGAAAGGAAGGATTATGCGTGTGTCTTAGGAGATCTGTGTCCTTTGAACATCTGTAAACATTGTATGTGAGCTGTGTTTGACCTTTAACTCTTGCCTCTGTCGTTACCAGGTATTATCTCCTACACAGAGTACCTTTTCCTGCTCTGTATCCTCACAAGTGAGTCCAAGCAGACACTTCTATTAAAAACGTTTCACTTATAACGCACTATTCTATAAGACGTTACCAGATATTTTGTTTAGTGTAGACATGCATGTGTTAACTGAATACATTTATAACGTATGTTGGAAACCAAATAAGCAACACATTGTCATTAAGAATGTTACATTATCAAATTTGAGTGTTATAGTTAATGTGACAAAAACAATTCAACAATTATTCACGATTATTGAGACTGCTGTGAAATCTTTCTCTAGTCCTCAATTTTGTGACCAGCTTTACGAAAATAAAGTAAATGTGACAAGAAAAGACAAATGCAAAAAACATTATTATTATAGACCTGAATAATCACGATTATTGATTAACTAATCATCTCGACATCCCTTGTTATTCAACATAAGCAGTTAATCACACTAAAGAATATGTAACTGCAGCTGGTCTTGGGGATCACTTGTTTGATTGGCCAAAGGTTCAGTCAGTCATACAATTGATGGTTCTACAGTAAAATTATCATTTATTATCATTTAGATCAGGGATGAACCAGTGCGCTGTATCTACTACAAAATCTGTGTGTTTTAAAGAGCTTGTGCTCTTGTGCGCGCCCCATGTGCTCACCTTCTGCTTCTGTCCTCCAGAACCACATGCCGGCTTCAAGATTGCGTTCAATATGTTTGATGCAGACGGTAACCAGATGGTGGACAAGAGGGAGTTCTTAGTGGTGAGCACCAGATAACTGCAGCACATAACGTTGTTAGTACATTACAAACATTAGGGTTTCTATCGTCTTTTTGTTTGATCTTTTAGCTGCAAGAAATATTTCGCAAAAAGAATGAGAAGAGAGGACGAAAAGGTGATGCGGAAAAATCAGCCCAGTTGGTAAGAAAATAATTGTCATATGAGATCATATAAAAGAGAATTATGAATTTGAATATTTAAGCAGGGATGGCGCCAGGGGACATTCATTATCAAGTGTTCAAATTGCATCCACTTAATGTTCAAAATTAGACTAAAATAAAACAAGGAATACCACATTAGAGTTCATAAATCACCAAACTAAATTCAAACTTGTTTAAAACAGTGATGTCAACATGAAAGATTATGCTCCACTGTTACAAGTCTCTGAATATCATATTAGTGTGAACACCTGCACAGAAGACCTTAGTCCTCCCAAGAAAATACATTGCCAGGTTTTAAGAATCTTTAATTTGGATGTATTAAAATGACTCTACATCCTCCAAATGAAATAAACTCATTTGTGCAAGCTTTGAATGCGCCAGAAGGGATAATGGTGAATGCCAAAACCACACCTTATTTAATTTGCAGTATATTTCAAGTTGCTTAATGCAGTTTAGAGGAAAGTAAGCATTAGCTACAGGAGAAGGAACATTATAATATTTAGTTTTCAATATTAAAGAGTAATATAAAATAAGGGAGAATTTTTACTTTCTTTATTTATTGATTTGTTCAATGAGCTATTGATTACCATGGTAAATAATCAAATATTCCACATAGACCGCAAGATAATGTATAATTTGTTTATAATTGTCCCACTAGTATCATAAAGCAGAGTCAGTTCTGTACAAACAAAGACATAAAACTTGTTGTTGAGTTGTTTACACGGTTGCTAGCTGCTACTCAAATACAGAAAAATACAGTAAAATCATATACAGCTGTCCCCTTTAACACCTATGTCACTGATTGCAAATATGAAATGCTTAAAAGTTGAGCGCAGCCACAGACTTGAGGAATGCCGGGCGGTAATGTTAACTGTGTGTTGTAAAAGTGTGGCCCAGATGTGTTTTTGAGTGACACATCCTCCTGCACACTCTTTTCCCGCATGTACTAACGTGTACCTCTGCCTTCTCTCCTCCTCTCTGTCCCACTGTGTGAACGCATGTCCTCTTCCTCCCCGTGTCTCTCTTTCTCTGTGTCAGACTATGCAGCTGTATGGATATCAGGTTGCCCCCGTGAACAGCGTACGTATATCCAAACCGTATCTGTTCTCATTTACGAGCTCTGTCAATGTGATGCCATTATAACGGGGGGGAAACACATCACGGGAATTTACATTGACCAGGCATGACCAGTTGGATATGTATTTACCCATTTAGCCGACGCTATGTGGCCTCGCTGTCGAATACTCCTGAAATCCTCAAACGTGGCATTTTTTTTTCAGTATTTTACACATTCGCTTTGTTTCATAGGATTAAAGGGAATTAAAAAGGATAATAATAGATAATCTGTTGTATTCACTTGTTACTATCCTTGTTCAGTGCTTATAGCGCCATACAACTTAAACATTATTAGATTAGAAAACACAATGGATGAGGCACATAAACCATATTACCTCAAAATGTTTTTGTACTTTAAGAAACGTCTCTCTGTTTGTCAGCTGTTTTTGTTGGCAGTCTTTGAACCGAGCTTAACCCTGACCTCAACCACGCGATCACTGGCCGTCATGTGACAAGCGACCAAAGAATGAATGGACGAAACACAAAAAACTAAATTCAGGAAGCAGACTGCCCATCTGTCGGAGCAGCTCAGGAGGACACGGCAGGGTATTGGATACAGGGTCTGAAAAAAAAAGAAAGTAAATAAGCAAAATTTCATATTATAATGCAGACAGTAATTTGCATTGACTGCATTTTGTTTGCTGTCTAATTCCTTATGTTCCTCCTTAATTGTGTATTATAACTGAACAATGAATTATAAATGAACAACAATTATGAATGATTAACATGTTCAAAGTGCATACAGTCAGTGAATTGTCAATAGATTTTAATATAGAGGAAATGTGACATTGTTCATAATAAAATCAATTCTCCAAACAATCGAAGCATTTATTAATTAAAACTTTGTGGCGAAAATGCTGAACGATTAAAATAACTTAAAATGTAAAATCAAATCAAACAATAAAAGCATCAGGGTACTTGGCACTATTCTTTGTGTAGTAAATGTAATTTCAGTGTATACTTCCACTGCAGTTATTTCACATCGACCTGTGCTTCTATAAGAGTTTGCAGATCTCGAAAATCAAAACATAAATTGGATGGATTGACAATAATTTTGCCATGATAGACTGGAGTGGAGTGCGTTCACTGGCACAGGCGCACTCGTCTTGTCATGGCGGTGATGGATGGCTGCATTGTTACGCTGAAGTTAAGCGCGGAGGCCGGGGTCATGATAAAATGGCTGCCGCTGCCTTTTCCCTGGAGAGACGCTCAGAGTGGGTGGTCAGGGCCTCAGCTCCAACAGAGGAACAATACCCACAATATTAACCACACAAACACTCATTTATTTTTAACAGTTTTCACTCTGTGACGCTGTAACTTATTTGTAATATTTCATTTGCTTTAGTTTAGTAATTGTAATATTCTAAGTGAAAGGATTATTTCAGGCAATAACTCATTAATATAAATAACGTTACAATGTATCTTTTACAACATTTATGTTTTAATCAAATTTTAGTCTAATGAATTTTGGTGACGCAATCTTTCAGAACCACTGCCCCAGCCAAGGTCGTAAGTCCATTTATTGAACTAATCGCGTACAAAACATGGCTGTTCATCTTCAGTATGATAGTATTTTTATTTTATATTATCTTCAACCTGTCACGGTATTTTTATGACTTATACACCTGGAGAACAGTCGCTATAGTTCTTACCCTGGACCTAGTAATGCGGCCCTAAGTTGTATGTAGTAATCGCACTGTAGTAATCACACTGACCTTGGCCCTGCTTGACCGCCCCCACAGGTGCTTAAAAAAGCGAGTCAGGAGTTTGTGGCGCGGAGTTACTGGGACGTTGTGAGGCGAGGGGCCAGTCAAGTCCTGTTTTCTGACCTGGCAGAGGTACACAGACCCCAAGTCCTCTGTCCCATCACCTGTGCCCATCCCACATGAGTTGTTTCACCCTCTATGTTTACATTTGACCCTCATCCATGTTGTACCTTCATCAATAGTGGCATAAGCGCAGACAATTATAGTGGAATAATAGTCATCTCATTTTCAGATATACTTAAATATATATAAATACTTACTTACAATTGAAAAAGTAAACTACAATGAGCACACTGGCTTTTAGTTTGACTCTTGGCTTTGCTGAAAACTAACCTTTTCTCTTTTCTTTTCTGACAAATCTATTTTTGAACGAATTACATGTTTTGTTTGTTGTTGTTTTTTTTTTTTTTTTTAATCCATCCTGTTTCCATTATGTCCCAAACGTTCTGTTCTGTTGTAGGTTCACTTTCTTCTTGCCATCCCATTCTGCCTCACTCAATATTTAACATTTTCCATATAAAATGACCAGACTCCAAGTTTCCAGGTGCTTTAATAGTGACTAATGAATAAATATGGTCAGTATTGAAACATATAAATGACAGAACTCCGTCAATGTATATTTTTTATTGTCAGTCTTTAACCTTTTCCGGGTGTATCATTTTGTCTGCTCATTATGCTTCTTGTTGTGAAAGTGTGCTGTGTCTTGGTCCCTTTGTGTGGCAAGTGTGGCCGACTCGTGTCATTCCTTTTACAGTGAACAACGTGTATTATTCAAGGCAAATACTGTCACCGGATATTTATCGCTTTTCCTATTCTGACCAGGCTATTGTTGGTTCAGTGGAAGTTCACGAGTGGCCTGCAATGACTAACAACGGCTAACACAGAGCGAGTTAGCGGTATGTCCGCAGGCTAATGATAGGCCGCGTGCTTTAGTGTTAGCGGAAACATAGGTGGAGGTAATGACAGTGGAGTGTAATGAGGCTGACCTTGTAGTTACTCTCTGCTGCCTTTCATGTGCCGCAGACGGACAACAGACGAATTAGACGATGGCGAGACGCAACGTTTGAGCGGAGTTGTGGGATAGTTTGTATGAGGTGTCCAGTCATGACTTGGGATCATCTGTTTTATACTCTCCATAAGAGGTTGTAAGATAATAGGCCTTCGACTTGCCAGTCCCAAGGATAGATATGTGGAGAACTTACTAAAAAGCAGATGATTTATATGGAGGAATATTTATGGAAGCAAATACATATACAAATAAATGTCCAGTCTACTGTGGAACTCAACATTAGCTGTGATTTCAGAAGTACATTTCTCATTTGTTTTTGTCATACAATAGTTCAAATATTGAGAGTTAAACGGCACGACGAATGTAAAGTAGCTCTTTGGCGTCCATAGTGTGGTTGTTTTCAGTCTAAAAAACATCGGCAAATTGTTTTAGTAATTTATCGGTTTATAAAGTTTCAAAAACGGATTTTAAATATAATTGTTGGTCTCAGAGCTAATTAGCCCCGAACTTTAAACATTCCATATCCTGTTTTTCCAATGGGAAAAATGTAAAATTCAAATTTTGTATCAATGAATCAACAAATAATGAATATAGAGTTTAAGTGTGCACTAAGTAACGTTTCTGTTGGACGTCCCGCCATCTGCTCGTGCCCAAGGAGAGAGTTTTGCCGTAAATGTTCCCATTTGGCATTGAACTAATCTAGTAGGAGACGCCACAGGCCAAGTTACTAGTCATATCTGTGGAGAGGCGAGCCTGCTCAGTGCAAGAATGCAGTTTTTCAAGGTTTTTCTGAGAAATAAGACCGTAAGATGGATAAGATTAATGCCATACTGTGGGACATTCCAAGCAGAGCAGTAATATCTCCACGGGCTGAAGCCGGTGGATCTCTCACCAGAAAAGTTACATAGTGCACCTTTAAGTTCGATTATAAGTTCAACAATCAACATAACAAGGAGCCTAAACATGGAATATGTTTAAGGTTATGACTCAGACTTGATTCAATTCTTAATCAGAACCAGAACAAAACTTAACTAATTGTGCTTTGGGGATTGGTGCAACATATTGGGCATTCATAGTAAAGTATCAAGAATAAAAATAGACTAAATCTAAGCACGAAATGGACAGAATAACAATAGCTCACTTATTGCATAATGTCAGTAATCAAATAAAGCTAGATAAAAATCAAATGACAATGAATGAAAATGTCTTACAATAAAACATGAAGTAATTAGTCATCAGATGAACTTAACACAATAACGTGCGTGGGCAGAAGTGGGCTTGGGAAGTGCATTTAGGGGAAACGAGCGTAACCGCAGCAGCAGGTTGTGTTTAGAGGACAAAGTGTTTACTCAACAGATTAGTCACCATTACCATACCTCTGAGTCTTTGTCTGCACAAGGAGGGACTGAGTGACAGCAACTCACCTGCATGTTTGTCAGGTAAAGGAAGTACAGACGGCTCAAAACGACAGCGCCACAAAGCAGAAAAGAACTCTGGGTAATTTGAACCGGGCCACAAAGAAAGCGAAGGAAAGACGTGATAAGAGCTAAAAGAAATAGTTGGTTGATAGGGGGTACACACACACAGAAAGAAGAGAGCGGGTCGTGGGAAGCGAAAAGTTGTTTTTAATCCCTTCAAGGTGTGACTGACTGACACTGTGACCTGTGGCTCAAAGGGGAGGGTTAGAGAGAACTTGTAGCGCTCGCATCCGTAATTACTGCTTTTTTTTTTTTGTCCGCCGTGATCAAAGTTGCTCGAAGCTCGTAGACAGTGGCAGAGATGGACACGGGCGTAGACCAGGTGTCGGCTCGTGCCTTGTGGGCGTGAGAAACGTTACGTAGTCGCCAGGTGAGGTCACGCGAACGCCGCCGCACTTCCAGGAATGATGGAAGTCATTAGGGGCAACAGACTTCACACATGGGGTCTGGAGGATGCAGGAGGAGGGAGGGATGTTTGGGAAAGAACAACATCTGGAGGCTTGTATGATCAGTGAATGTGTCACTTAGATAAAACAGACTTATAACTGTAATTAAATACACGGTAAACAGTTTCAAGTGACTGTGACGGCTTTTCATGTTTTGACTAATTATTGCTTCATTTGTTGTGATTTGATAGTTTCTAGTAAACATTCATCATCAGCTCTAAAACTGAATCCCTCTGTCTATGTCATCAATAAGCGACATTTTATCTAAAATGTAGAGAAAATTTAAATACAACTGATACAATTTTCAATCATTTAAGGTGAAAAACGACAAAATCTACTTTTTGCTCACGTTGTGCTCTCTTAATGTAGCCTTTCAAATGGAAACAACAAAACTGTCCAATCTGCTCCTAAAGATGTTTTATTATTTCATTTAATCCACTCACACCCATAAATTCAAATAGGACTTTGTAATGTCAAAGGCCGTTTTCTTTAAATGCATTTTCTCCCATAGAAACATAAAGATCACCACTTAAAGAAGCACCTGCACACACCAAACTTTACTATCTTGTACTTCACAGAATTTAAAGGATTTGTTGATATCTACTTCTAATTTATTGAAATTGAAGTCTAAAAAATTAGGCTAAATTTGAATATTTACCATTTCAGTCACATCAAGTGACATCAAAACTAAACTAAATCAAAATCCTCTCTGTACATTTTTTTTATAACTAATATGTCAACAAAAGGAACCAAGAAATTTAAACCTGGCTCTGTCCAGTTTTCAGATTTCATTGTCCCAAATGTTGGCAATTTTTACACATAAAATGCCTTATTAGTATGTTTATTGCTTACATTTATGCGAGTAAACTGCTGGAGACATTTCCAATTGATATCTCTAGATTTAAGATGTAAGTTGTTATCTGTTATTATTATTTGTCAAATCATAACTATTGTAATTTATACAGATTTTAGCTCTTTCACTACATGTGTCACATCTGCTGCTCATGTCCAACCAGAAAGTGAAATTATTAAAAAATGGGGGGAAATAGTCAAATATTGAGTCAAACCTGTCATTTGTCGGCTGAATTCAAATTGTTTTAAAATAGTGGTCCTGAATCTAAGAGAGTTGCACAAAAAAAGCAAAGTCAAATTTGCCAAGGGGGCGGAGCATGTTTCTTTTTCAATGTGTTTGTAAACAATCATTGCCATTTTAATGCAGAGTTCCATGTATATTCTACTTTTAGAGTATACGAAACATGCCATACATTTCTTTAGTCATCCGTAATGCATTGTGGCACCAAACAATGCAGCTTCAACAACATCTGCCAGTGATGTTAGATCTGTGTCTTTAGTGAGTTCAGTAGTTTCACAAAATGCTGACATCCTGTTTGACATTTTCTTCTCGTCCCACGTTGGACTGTAGGATTATGTCCTCGAGGTAGAACCACGAATGGCATCGTGGTGATAATGAAACTTGAAGCAATCTGGATATGTTTATGGAAATGGCATAACTGCTCTTGTACTCTTTCGAGGGTCCTGCCAACCCACCAAGTCTTTTTCTTTCTGTTGGCACGGCTGATAAGAACAAAGGCTGTGGCTGGTGGCAAAAGAGAGAAAATGTATTATTTTCCCACGTCTGTTGGCTTAATTTTGAATTTAAAAACACCTTCTCTGTCATAATTATGAAAATTCTCAAAGTGAGCCTGTCAAATCAAAGTCAATCTGAATAGTCCAATTGTATTTATTTATTTATTTACTTGACAGAAAAGGCTGAATGTGACGCTTTTTTGCCTGTGTGTTTTTGTGTGCGTGTAACTTGTATTATCATGACGTTAGTAAAGATGTGCATGTGATGTGTGTTAATATTCACGCCCTCTTTGCTGTCCGTCTGCTTTCAGACTGCGGCTCACTGTTTACATGTTTGCTTGACCTGTCTTTGTGCATTTGTAACCTGTAAGTCGTGTTTCGCTTCGCTTCATGTCGCAATCGTTAATGCCGGTCTAGGCTGCTTATGGCAATCTTTTTTTTCCTGACCAATTTCTCGATATATTATCTTAAAAAAATGGAATGCCGGCTGCCTAGACTGGCCGGCCCAAGACATTACCCTGTGTGTGTACCATATGCATATTATAAGTTATCTGTTTTGTACTATAATAAGCATTATTAAACAACGCTTTGTGCTCGCCTGGCGCAGTGGTGCTGTTGATGAACACGCCCACTGCTTGTCCAAGTGTGTCTTTCATTCAGAAGCTTTACTCGTTTGTTTCTTCTCTGGCGATCCATAGCGCGCGGATGAAAACATCACCATTGACACGACGCTACTTGTCCATTTCTTCGGAAAGAAAGGAAAGGCAGAGCTGACGTTTGATGACTTTTACAGGTGATGCTGATGCTACTGCGTGATTTTACGCCAGTTTCCTGTAAACAATGATCAAGTAAAGAGTAACCAGGCAATAACTTGAAGCAGAAACAGAGTCTCTCGGTCTCTCTCAAAAGGTGGAAGTTTATTCACGTGCACAGTGGATAAACACCCTCTCTCACCCTAAGACAAGGTCGTTCTGTCCCTACCTAACTTTGCAATTACAAAGTACACCTTTTATAGGTGGTAACAAACATAATCACAACCCAAATCAGCTCAAAAAGAGATAGACCAGACTATCACGTCTGTGACGGTTCCAGCTCTCTCTTCAGAGGTTTAATCAAAGACCATTTCCACACCGAATCAGGTCCTGACGCATTAATTGATGATTAAGAGGCTTCGGACAGTAGATATTCAGTATAATCAGGACCCCATATTCTTATCCCATCTGCACACAGGAGAACAACACAGATATTAATTCTGTGACATGTCATGGCCTAAAACAACATCAGAATGACATGACATGACATGACCCATTTTCTGCCAATACAGTGACCAATTTGACAATCGCCGCACAATATTGTACTACTTCTGAACCTAATTGGGGCGTCATTTATGTGTTAACCATGTGTAAACTATGCAAAGAATAAAGAAATCCACAACAAAACATCAATACATTTAGTTATGACATAGTTACTGCTTCTGCTGGAAGTGCAATGAATTTGCAATATATTAAACATGAATTAATTGGATGCAATTGCACATTGTCATTGCTCTTTCCGTTCAGGTTCATGGACAACCTCCAAACAGAGGTGCTGGAGATCGAGTTTCTGACATACTCAAAAGGGATGACCACCATCAGTGAGGAGGACTTTGCCAAGATTTTGCTGCGCTTCACTAACGTTGAAAATATCAACGCTTATCTGGAGAACGTCCGACAATCTATCCCAGATGAAAAGGTAATGGTTTAATGTCAGTTTGTCCTTCAGTGTGCTCGGGCCCTCTCTGTTGGTGTCCTTGTGTTTTTAACAGGAACACAACCCATCATTTCATTTGACAGAAATCATCTTTCTGTACACATATTCTGTCTCTGTATTTCTTAAATTGTCCTCATGCGTTCCAATGTGTCTTTGTGTCCCTCTGTATTCTCTTTTCGTGCTGTGGAAGTAGCAGGTTTGTCTTTGTCTCGTAATGCACTGCCTGTGGGTACTTGGTCGCTGCACATTTAATTTGTTATTCATAAAAGGTTTTGAAAACTAATTTTCCTCTATCCATTTACACACATTTGATCAATGGAGCCATAATTCTGTTATTTGAACTTTCTTTGAGTTTAGCTTGGAACAAGGCACAAGGAGGGTTGGTATCATTGCAGTCAAGGCTAATACTTAACTGGAGCCTTGATTCTGCATCTCATCTGCATCATTCTGTGAAAACAGTGCACTTGGCATTGCAACCGGCCAAACTGATTCAAAGCAACTTGTGATTGTGGCATTACAGCTGTTGACATTTTCATGATTGACCCTCACTCGGACGTACAAAATGGGTACTTTCAATTTATTAAAACATCCTTTTTTGTATTTCAGGGAATCACATTCGATGAGTTCAGGTCATTCTTCCAGTTTCTCAACAACCTTGAGGATTTTGCCATTGCCATGCAGATGTACACATTTGCAGCCCGTTCTATTGGACAAGGTAGAATTATGTGCAAAACACTTATAATCACAACATTATAAGGACAGGTTGTGCTACATATTTCTATTCATAGGCTACCAGTTCATTGCTCTATGTTACAAGCAGGAGCTCCACCCAAACGGTCGATAATGCTACAGTCATCAAGCTAGTGGGGGACGTCTTTAGACTTCTGGAGTCCTTTGAATTTTTTTTCTACAGCTGTTAGCATTAGACTGCAAAAACACAACTTATGAATAAGAGAGCTTCTACTGGTACCAAATGAATATAATTAATAAATATAGTTGGTTATACAATATAGTAATGGTTAATATATTTAGTTTCCCCTTCAGGCCTTTCATTTCTTTGTGATGTAACGGTCGATTTGACATAACTCCAGGTAACGTGGGCTCGCTAGATTATATTGTTGTCGCAAAATATACAGTAGAACGTATTTATGCCGTAATGAGATCATTTTGGTTGGTGTCACTTGTTTGACTAAAAATGTAACGTGTTGTGCCTTAGATTTAATTAGGCCTTGGCACGATTACATTTTACATAAAGACCAGTACTTACTTTTTATTGATTGAGTGTTAAACCCCAGGAACTGCTCAATTAATTTCAAACAAATCAATGTTTTATCTCTTTCCAGATGAGTTTGCCAGGGCTGTATATGTTGCCACAGGTCTGAAGCTCACACGTCATCTTGTCAACACAATTTTTAAGATCTTTGATGTTGATCACGATGACCAATTGTCTCACAAAGAGTTCATCGGCATCATGAAGGACCGGCTACACAGGGGGGCACGGGTGAGACCCTTGTTAAGATAACACGATTTAAGGTGTATATTATAAGCCCTACTGATCAGCAGTATTCTTTTTAGGGGTACAAATCTGTTGAGCGTAGCACCTCATTCCGTTCATGTTTGAAGAAAGAGTTGGCTAACAGGTAGTATTTCGACTTCAACAGACTTTTCAGTTGGTATTTACTTTATCATCTGCTCCCTCTGCTCTAGGTAAAGGTTCAGCTTCTATGACGAGGACAACCAGCTCTGGGAAAAGACCAGAAATATGCATCTTATTTTATCCTCCAGAATGTTCCTCTTGTTTATGCAGTTTACAATATGCAAACATGGATATGATATTTATTTTATAAGCCTAGTTTAGATATGTTGTCCCATTATTGTCGATTGGCTGAGGTGTTCAGTCCTACTAGAAAACTGAATCACAGATCCAACCTTTGACATAGAGAATGTTTATTATGCTGCAATAGGCCTACAATAGCATAGGCTATTTGTCAATGATCAGGATTTATTTAATTGGTTATTTGTTTTAATAAAGAGTGTAAATACTATACAAACCTTACTATGCTAAAAAAAACGTTATTATTATTTTTTTAATGCTTGTATTAGACATTTACACACCCGTTTTATTCAAAGTAGGCTATTGCCTAATGATTTTAGCGGTATAAAACTGTGTTTGCCAGAGTGGTATTGGCAAATAATCGCCTCTACAATTTTGGGCAATAAAAAAAGTCTTAAAAAGCTGATGCTGCAAATGAATCCTTCCAGATACAGAGCACAAGAATAGATAATAAATATTAACGATTCAACACATTCCATTCCTGCTTTATTTTTTTTAATTAGATAATATATATGCTAAATTGTATTATAAGACCTCAGTAATTATTATTTTGGAGGCTTTGGCCCAGACCTGTTATGTAAACCAATGATGACTATGACTGTGCTATATTTCATTCAGTTATGTAAAAAAAATTAGAAATTGGTTGATTCAGAACGCACTTTGTAAATACTTAAGTGCGTCACAGTTGTTTTTGTGTACAACCACGTGCATGTAATAAAAGTTCGCAATCATTTGAAAGAGCATGCGCAAGTTTTTTGTTTGGAGCTGATGGAAACATGCAACTTTTGTCGATTATTAGACATAGCAAAACTTTAGGCTAAGAAAAAACATGTTTTAGCTTAACATTCAAAAGTCATTAGACGGTCAAGAGTCGTGAGACAATTAGACATTAGCCGAGTCGATGAGACTTGAGTTTTAGTTTGAGCAAAAACTCCTCGTCGACAACGCACTTTGAACAATTACTCACTATATTCTTCTTTGGTAAGTACATTAAAACATTTGTATGGGACTGAATTAGTAAAATAATTATATTTTAACGATAAGTCGCTTCCTAGTAGTCAAATGCTGATTCCTATGGTCAAATGCTGATTCCTATGGTCAAATGCTGCCACCTTGCGAACACAAAATGCAAGTGCCAGTTTATGAAAATGTATGGATCTTTTATTTTTTTCATTATATGGATTCTTTTACAATAATACACAATTCCATAACATGGTAGTTTGTATTACATTTCAAACGTTTCTCGGGATAAACATTAGTCGTCTCACTTTGTTTTCTAAGCGGAACTATAGTTGTGATAGCCTCCGCTCCGCACGGTAGCTTTAAAAAGACGGAGCGCTAGCGTTGCTTTGTTTTTAGCGTTTTAGCGTTCATAGATAGCACTAACTTATTCATGTACCAGATTACACTACTGTGGCCATTTTCCCAAATATTTCCATCGTTGGCATTAATGACCACTGGATCTTATTAGAAATAATGTTCGTATTGTTGTTTTTGGTTTCGTTGTTGCAAAGCATGCTGGGAAATAATATCAACATTTGGTCAAATAAATGGATACGCGTGTTTTATCTTCGACGTGATTAGCTATTAGAGTTGCTACGTGTTCTCTGCATTTTGTCTTTGGATTGTTTGACATTTGTTGGATTATGAAACATTATGGAAAGAAAACCCTGATAGACATTGGCGTCTCTGTGAATGGGTTCCCGTCGGAAACTAGTTAAAAGTTAAGACTATACTTTCAGGGATCATTTCTATAGTTCTTGACTTGAGGAATGTGTTTCTAAAGTGTTTGGTCTCGCTAACCACGATGATGAGACGCGATGTTCTCCTCTGAGCGTGAAGCAGGCACAGAATCATG
This sequence comes from Eucyclogobius newberryi, assembly GCF_026437365.1. Lineage (NCBI taxonomy): Eukaryota > Metazoa > Chordata > Actinopteri > Gobiiformes > Gobiidae > Eucyclogobius > Eucyclogobius newberryi. Next base: position 20,695,667 of record NW_027316056.1, on the reverse strand, counting down.
TTTCAGTTCATATGTTCTGTGTCATTGATGAACGTTCACGGTTCCCTCGCGGAGCCTTGAGGAGGGGGACATGATCAGAGCGGTTACCCGGAAGTGTAAAAAGAAATGTATTTGTCACTTTCCTTTAGCACGTGATTTAGTGAGTGTGGCTCCTCCCATTATATATCCTCATTAGATCATTTATCATCTTTTAAGTGCAGATGTGAGACCGGACCTTAGAAATCCATGGGAAATGTAGTTAATTGCAACATAAAATAATAAGACAATCTATGTGCAGAAAGTGAACAGTGCAGTGAGTGATTAAATTATGGTTAAATTGAGTGTTTGAGAAGTGTTCATGAGTCCAACGGCAGAGGGAAAGAAACTGTTCTTGTGAGAGGTTCTGGTCCTACCTGAGGGGAGTGGCCTCCTGCTTGAGGCCTCCTATCTCTGTGTGTGTGTGTCTGTGTCTGTGTCTGTCTCTCTCTCTCTGTCTCTCTGTCTGTCTGTCTGTCTGTGTGTCTGTGTGTGTGTGTGTGTGTGTGTGTGTGTGTGTGTGTTCCAGAGGCAGAGCAGGTGCTGCCTCCTCCCTGTATCTGAATGGCAAACATTTGACATTTTGAATTCTTATTTGACAAAATATTGTTCAATATTGGATTCAAACGGAAAGTGGGTTTATAATTCATACCAGATGACAAATTATTAATATTTGTTTATATTTTATTATATATTAGTTTTTTTCCAAGAGGCCCTGCCTCCCCTGCCTCCCCTGAATGCACGTCCCTGCGTACAGGTCCTACAGAGATGGAAGTCTGCAGTCGATCACCTTCTCAGCAGAGCACTCAATGCGCTGTAGTCTCTGTTTGTCCCTGGCTGTGGCTCCAGTGATGGAGGAGGTGAGGATGGACTCGGTGATGGCCGTGTAGAACTGCACTGGCAGCTTGACTTATTTTATCTTATTTTTTTATTTCATTTTTTTCTTTCTATTTCTTATTAAGAATATGAGAGGTTCTGTTTATAGGAGTTTTGTTTATAACAGTTTTTTTCTATTAAGAGTGTTTTTAAAGCTTACTATAAGTTATTTTCTTCTACTTCTGTATCTACTTGCGTTGCAACACCGAAATGTCCCCATTGATTGTGTGGACAAATAAAGGCTCTTATCTTCCTCTGCTGCTGCAGGAAGTACATTCTGGGCCTTCTTGATGAGGTAGCTCATGGTGGACTCCCACTCGAGGTCCTGGTGATGATGGTGCTGCGAAAATGTATCACTTATCATTGTTGTTTGTTTGGGATTGGCTCCACAAACTTGCCATATTCATCTCAAGCCTTTAAAGTCCTTCACACAACAGTCACGTCTTCTTATTTGAATAATGACACCAATTGTTCAATTTCTGTTTATGTCTAGACTCACGTCTTCGCTGGTTAAACTCACAGCTATGCTGGAGCATGAGTGCAGGACACTCGCTGTGTGAAGGTTTCACAGGTCTTTCCTTCCTGCTGCTGTCAGACTCTACAACAAACACTGTTAGCCCTGAACATGTGTCATTCAGCTTCATAATCATGTGCAATACTGAAATAATAATGGACAATTCTGGGACATAATGTCAATCATCCCTGCATTAATTTCTGTCCATAACACTGTGAATAAGAGTGTTATTATTAAGATTATTAAGAGTTATATTTTTTTATTCTTCTTCATTTCCTATTTTGTTTCTGTGCCTAATCTCTGTTGCAACACTGAAATCTCCCCATTGTGGGACACATAAAGGTTATTTTATCTATGTATACTGACCTTAGATCCAAGATATTGACAAGAATGTGGATTGGCCTAAAGGCCCTTTTCACAATAGGGTTAGCTAGTTCAGGTTGCAGTAAAAAGTGCGGATCTTCACTTTCTTCACTTGAATTATTTAAGATGCAGACTTTTTGCTATTCAAATGATATAATTTTTATTTATTTTTTTGATTGGCAATTGCTATGGCAACAGTCCTAACTTTTAATCATTCTGAAGCCGACACCTAAAGCCAGAGAACCGGAAGTGACGTAGTACGTGTTTTTACGTAATGCTTAGTCTATCAGGCTCCTGCTTACTCACAAGGTTGTTTTGATCGCTTTCTTTGGAACACCGATTTACTTTCGGACTTATTTGTTTTCTAAAATTAACGCTCAATATTAAAACTATATATTTTACGCCCCTCAGGAATTTATCATGCGGCTTTGTACCCAAGAGCTGCTAATAAAGACGGAAACATTTGGACACCAACACGCTCCGAGTGGCTAACACAAGTTAGCATCGGAAAGCTCACTCCGTACAGTTGACGACAGTCTTGTTTTGTGTTTTTCGACTTTGGCTGAAGGGATCACAGTTTCTGTCCCTGCCACTGGTCTCGACAGGAGAGGATGAACTGGCTTTTCCCCCTGTCCAAAGGATCTGGACCTCTCCCACCTCTGAACAGCTTACAGCAACAAAGACAGCGGCAGATCGACTCACTGAAAGCCGCACACCCCAGGTAAAACACGCAGAATGTTGTCTGTTGTCTGTCTTTACTTTAATATTTTAGGCCTTGTCATTTAAGTAGCTAGTTATGCCCGTGCTCAGGTGCTCTTGGTTGAGCTTAAATCAGTTCAGTTTGACCCTGTCGAGAATCCTGCTGCGTATTTACACAAGGATACATATATACATAAAGTTATTGTAGAAAAGGTTCAGTTGTAGTCATCTGGACTATAACTGAACTTAGAAAAAACAAAACGTTTCCACTATCATCCAAGAGTCATTGTCAATCTGCGAATTCAGACCGGGAACTCTTACCGGGATATTTATTCTATTTTTCTACAATGGAACATTCCTGGACGAATGCGGGATTACACCGACTTTTTAAAGTTATGTAAAATTTGTGAAACGAAATGAGCCCATTAAGTGTATTTCACCGACTGTCATGTGTCTCCTCTTCTCACGTGTTGCTGTTGTCACATGTGGCTCCGGAGACGGCTAATTAGATACACAGATTAAAGTATTATCAGCACTTGTTGATTCAGGCCCTGCTGCCTGTGATTGTTTGTTATAGTAATGAGTACACTGACACTAAACTCCCACTATTGCTCTGCACACTTTTGTGAAATGGCCTTGGCTTTCAAAAAACGTTTATGGTTTTATAGCTGTGTCTAATCACCTTTCTATGTGATTTCTCTTTCTTTTTCCAGCCTTGCAGAAATTCAGAAAGATGTGGAGTACCGAATACCATTTACAGTCAACAACTCTACCATTAATGTTAACATGTGAGTAGAATATCCTGGCTAATGTATGTTGTAATTCTGAATACAATTGAATAGTCACATTTATATAGCGCTTTTCTACCGTCAAGGCACTCTACCACTGAGCTACTGCCGCGATTAGAAATTATGAACTAGATGAGAGACTGTGTCATCCATGGCCATAGTCTGTACAGTTGCCGTTACAATGATGTCACACACACAGACATGGCCAAACTATGGCCCGTGGGCCAAATATGGCCCTCTGACCAATTTTTGTTGGCCCTCTGGCTTCCTGCTAAGTTGGTCCAAACAACAAAAAGTAGTACTTTTTACTGTTAAATTTTATACTATATTCTTATTAAAGGTGTGGAGACTCATCAAAACAATGTCAATTGCAAAATGTATTCACATCGGCGGTCCGAATCCTGCTCAGGTAGAGTGTGATTGTGTTGTGTGAATGAGTGACTGGTTCCTTGATGTAAAGCGCTTTGAGTGCCTTGACGGTAGAATAAATGTGACTATTCACTTTGTTATTCGACATATTCGACATTGTCTGGTTCTTTGTTCGGTATAAGTTTCAAAACTTTTTCCCGATCTTGAAATCAAACTTTGAATGACGAAAACCAGACAAGAAATGTGACCTGTGATACAGGGTTTCCAATAATAATAATAATAATAATAATAAGAATAAGAATAAGAATAAGAATAAGAATAAGAATAAGAATAAGAATAAGAATAAGAAATATAGCCGCAAGCGGCAATGATCGGCCCTCGCCACGCCGCCGCCACGCCGCAAGAGGAGGGGGCGCTAACGCGCCCCAATTGTCCTTTTATTACGCCTACTGCTGAATCTGTGACGCTGTCACATCTTCTCCCCTTTGTTTTACCATCAAAAAGCTATTTTATTTTGAATTCTTGGCAAAATGTGCAGCTTTGCCGCACAGACACCGTGACTCTTTGAATGAAAATGTGGATAACTTTTGATGGTCCTGAAGATGAGTCTCACCAAATTTCAGGTTAATAGGGCTGACGCCCTGGGAGGAGTTTGTGAAAGTCTAAAGTGTAAACATGTTCTGGCGATTTCCCCATTGGAATAACATGAAAGGTTTCGGTCATCGTTACGGCAACGCCATAACAATTATGACATGGGTCTCATTGACTTTTTTGATGGGGATGCTAAAATTGAGTTGTGTGTCAAATTTCATATAATTTCGCAAAACTAAACATTTAACCTCCATATAAAATCTGTAGGGGGCGCTGTGGCGCCAAATGAATTTATTTCACTTCAAGTAGGTTTAGGGCAAAGAGTTTAACAACTGATTCTAATTTGACGCAATTCGGACTTTATCTGCGCAAACGGCAGAAATTTTAAATATGGGAGATTTCTGAAATTCTAGCTACAGTTTGCGGCTTCGCCGCACCGAGACCGTGAGAGGTATCAATGTAATTTGGATAACTTTTGATGTCCCACTCCTCAGTAGCATTTTCACCAAATTTCAGCTTTTTAGGGCCAACGCCCTGGGAGGAGTTCGTAAAAGTACGACGTTTGGAAAAACTCCGAAGTCATGTTTAGCCATTTTTGAAGCAATATGGCCGACATTTGGTTGGGCGGACGGCGTTGCCGTAATAATATTTTTTACTTCTCTTGTCACCATCTACCTCTGCGCCAAATTTCATGATTCTACGATCAGATTTTTTTTGGGTCATTTCCCATCTCTCAATGCATTTTTGGTACATTTGGGGGCGCTGACGCGCCAATTTTTTTTATTTTAGAAAAGGGAAATAGCCAGAATGTAGAGAGGCACGATTTTTAGAGGTGTGCAAATTGTTGTGACTTTTCGTCAATGTTCACTGGGTGAAAAATAGGGGGGTTGGTCCCGAGAAGAAGAAGAAGAAGAAGAAGAAGAAGAAGAAGAAAGAATAATATTCCGATGCGAAAACAATGTTTCCCATTTTTCAAATGTCATAAACTATACATTTTCGGAAAGCGCTCGCGCTTTCCTACCTCATGGTGTTGGTCCCTGGTCACTGACGGGTACTTTCGTTAATTTTGAGTGGGCTCCGCCCACTTTGTGTTTTTGGCCCTCTATACAGTAATAATGTTCAATTTTTGCATTACATGCTTATATGCACGGAACATGCAAGAGATGGGGAACGTATTCGTGAGCTACTTAGCGCAAATGAGTGCTTTATATGGGGATGACGACCGCGAAGCGGTCGTCATCTCAATGTAAAGTGCTCGTTTAGTGCGCACTTTTGCACGGGCTTCGCCCGTTTACAACGGTAATGTTCCATTTTCCTACTACCAATTAGTATGCACGGGGCGTGCATGAGTGAAGGAGTGCGTTAGTGAGTGTTTGGAAGTGGGCGAGCGCTTCGCGCTCGATTTCGTGCGCACTACGTGCGCACTTTCGCAGCCGTGCTTCGCACGGCCTTACGAGATTAATAGGCCTCTCGCCAGCTTGTGGCGCTCGGGCCTAATAAGAATAATAAATATAGCGGCAATGATCGGCCCTCGCTACGCCACCGCCACGCCGCAATAGGAGGGGGCGCTAACGCGCCCCAATGGTCCTTTTATTACGCCTACTGCTGAATCTGTGACGCTGTCACATCTTCTCCCCTTTGTTTTACCATCAAAAAGCAATTTTGTTTTGAATTCTTGGCAAAATGTGTGGCTCTGCCGCACAGACACCGTGACTCTTTGAATAAAAATGAGGATAACTTTTGATGGTCCACCCCTGAAGATGAGTCTCACCAAATTTCAGGTTAATAGGGCTAACACCCTGGGAGGAGTTCGTGAAAGTCTAAAGTGTAAACAGGTTCTGGCGATTTCCCCATTGGAATAACAGGGGAGGTTTCAGTCATCGCTACGGCAAAGCCATAACAATTATGACATGGGTCTCATTGACTTTTTTGATTTGGATGCCAAAATTGAGTTGTGTGTCAAATTTTATAAAATTTCTCAAAACTAAACATTTAACCTCCATTTCACTTCAAGTAGGTTTAGGGCAAATTGTCCTTTTATTACGCCTACTGCTGAATCTGTGATGCTGTCACATCTTCTCCCCTTTGTTTTACCATCAAAAAGCTATTTTATTTTGAATTCTTGGCAAAATGTGCGGCTTTGCCGCACAGACACCGTGACTCTTTGAATAAAAATGTGAATAACTTTTGACCCCTGAAGATGAGTCTCACCAAATTTCAGGTTAATAGGGCTGACGCCCTGGGAGGAGTTTGTGAAAGTCTAAAGTGTAAACATGTTCTGGCGATTTCCCCATTGGAATAACATGGGAGGTTTTGGTCCTCGCTACGGCAAAACCATAACAATTATGACATGGGTCTCATTGACTTTTTTGATGGGGATGCCAAAATTGAGTTGTGTGTCAAATTTCATACAATTTTGCAAAACTAAACATTTAACCTCCATATAAAATCTGTAGGGGACGCTGTGGTGCCAAATTAATTTATTTCACTTCAAGTACGTTTAGCGCAAAGAGTTTAACAACTGATTCTAATTTGACGCAATTCGGACTTTATCAGCGCAAACGGCAGAAATGTTAAATTTGGGAGATTTTTGAAATTCTAGCTAAAGTTTGCGGCTTCGCCGCACAGAGACCGTGACAGGTATCAATGTAATTTGAATAACTTTTGATGTCCCACTCCTCAGTAGCATTTTCACCAAATTTCAGCTTTTTAGAGCCAACGCCCTGGGAGGAGTTCGTAAAAGTACGACGTTTGGAAAAACTCCCGAGTCCTGCTTAGCCATTTTTGAACCAATATGACCGACATTTGGTTGGATGGACGGCGTTGCCGTAATAATATTTTTTACTTCTCTTGTCACCATCTACCTCTGCGCCAAATTTCTGATTTTCTACCAAGAGATTGGATTTTTTCCAATCTGATTTCTACGATCAGATTTTTTTTGGGTCATTTCCTATCTCTCAATGCCTTTTTGGTACATTTGGGGGCTTTTTATTTTACAAAAGGGAAATAGCCAGAATGTAGAGAGGCACGATTTTTAGAGGTGTGCAAATGTTTGTGACTTTTCGTCAATGTTCACTGGGTGAAAAATAGGGGGGTTGGTCCCGAGAAGGAAGAAAGAAAGAAGATAAGATAAGATATTCCTTTATTGTCCCACATGGGGAAATTTCATTGGTGCAACGCAGGTAGATACAGAGGTAGATACAGAGGTAGATACAGAAGAACAGATCACTTATAGGAAGTGTGAAAAACACTTTCAGTAAAGAGAGAGAAAGAGAGAAAGAGAGAAAGAAAGAATAATATTCCGATGCGAAAACAATGTTTCCCATTTTTCAAATATCATAAACTCGGAAGCGCTTTCCTACCTCATGGTGTGGGTCCCTGGTCACTGACGGGTACTTTTTGTTAATTTTGAGTGGGCTCCGCCCACTTTGTGTTTTTGGCCCTCTATACAGTAATAATGTTAAATTTTTGCATTACATGCTTATAGGCACGGAACATGCAAGAGATGGGGAACGTATTCGTGAGCTACTTAGCGCAAATGAGTGCTTTATATGGGGAAGCGGTCGTCATCCCAATGTAAAGTGCTCGTTGAGTGCGCACTTTTGCACGGGCTTCGCCCGTTTACAACGGTAATGTTCCATTTTCCTACTACTAATTAGTATGCACAGGGCGTGCGTGAGTGAAGGAGTGCGTTAGTGAGTGTTTGGAAGTGGGCGAGCGCTTCGCGCTCGATTTCGTGCGCACTACGTGCGCACTTTCGCAGCCGTGCTTTGCACGGCCTTACGAGATTAATAGGCCTCTCGCCAGCTTGTGGCGCTCGGCATAATAATAATAATAGTTAGAAGGAACTTACCTAGCAGTTGAGCTGGGCAATCATTACTGAAGCTGTGCAATGGCAAGAAGCCACTGAAAGTAACTGCGTAATGCATTGGCACGATCATTGAATGATGAAAACATGTATGACGTCATAACGCCTGTGACGCATTAAATTCCTTTCTGCTTTGATCCCATGGGCTTTGAAGACAATGAAACATAAACACAGTGATGCGCGTCAGCTAAAGTCTAAAGTCTAAGGCGTACAACTGCATCTCAAAGCACTGGAAGTCAAGGCACTGGAAGAAGAACACTCGGATGTCAACCGCCATAATTGTACAAAACTGTGAGGAGACCTTGCTCAACACCCGGTCTGGAGAGACGGGAGATGGCGGAGGAGAGTGGATCGGTGGTCGAAGACGTTCTGGACGGCGTGGAGGAGCAGCCTTTTCTGCCTGCACGTGCCCGGAAACGTAAAAAGTCCCTTAGCTCGTCCGAGGGTTCTGGGAATGAGCAGCAGGATGAGGCTGAAGCTATTGATGTCCGGGGTGAGAGCAGAGACTGTAAGGTGATCATAAAGCTTGCACAGGATAGTGCATCCTTTAAGGAGTGGAATTCAGTGGCATTGTCAAAGAGCCTAACTGTAGCTGTGGGAGTGATCAAGAGTGCGAGTGTCCTTAGAGATGGCTCGCTGCTGGTCGTGTGCAAGGACGCGGCTCAACAACGGAAGGCGATTGGAACTAAACGTCTGGGTGGAAAGGACATTCTTGTGTCTAATGCTGAAAGAAACACGGTCAGAGGAGTTATCGTAGGTGTCCCTACGGCGACGTCTGTGGATGAAGTTAAGGAGAATTTGACGGGAGTTACGGTGGTGGACGCTAGGCGTTTGAAGGTGACCCGGTTTGGGGTAAGATGTGACAGCTTGTCGGTAATGGTAACACTTGAAGGGAGGTGCCTGCCTAGTAAGGTGTTCATTGGGTACATGTGCTATAGCGTCAGGCCATATGTTCCGCCGCCCCTGCGTTGCTTTAAGTGCCAGCGCTTTGGGCATATTGCAGCGGTCTGTAGAGGGAGGCAAAGGTGTGGTAAATGTGCTGGAGATCATGAGTATGGGAAGTGTGACGTGGGTGCAAAACTGAAGTGCTGTAACTGTGGGGAAGAACATAGCTCTGCCTACGGGGGATGCAGGTTTAGCAAAAGAGCTGCTGAGGTGCAGAAAATAAAGGTCTCTCAAGGTATATCCTATGCAGATGCAGTCAAGAAAGTTTCAAGTAACGAGTTTAGAGTAAATACAGAGAGAGGAGCCAGCGCTGCTCCCAGCCAGGGCGAAATGAGAGAGGCCAGCGTGGCTCCCAAGAAGTGTGAAGGTTTCAAGAGTGGAGGTCCCAAGTGTGCAGGTTCCAGAATTAATGAGAATACCCTGGTTGTGGATAGAGAGGATTTTGTACTCTTTATGGTGGATGTTGTAAACTGTGCTGCTCAGACTCAAAGCAGAACTGAAAGGATCAGGATCATTGCTAAAGCTGCAGGGAGATTCCTTGGAACAAAGGAGCTTGATTGGGCAGATATAGAAAACAGGCTAAAGGCGCTAAATGGGAGTCGGAGTGATGGGGGTCTGCTTGTGGGGAGTCAGAGTGATCAGAGTGACGAGATGGGGGTGGGGGTGGTCTCCTGTCCTCGCCCAGTCTCGTAGACGCACGGCTACCAAGCGGCGGACATATTAAAGCCTATAGAATGAAGCCTGAAGAATAAAGCTGTACGGTGGAAGCACCGAACGTCAAAGAAGGAGAGGAAGATGAAGAAGAGTCTCCCTGGAATAAAGCCGGTTGGTCTCTGAAACAACAACAACTATTCTAGTCACAAAGACATATCATGACCTCATGGGCTTTGTAACACCAAAGCAATGGAAGGAGTACTTTTACGGACTACGACAGAGTCTGAGGACTACGACAAAGTCTGAGGAATAAGGTCTGGCGGTAATGCAACACTTGGATGCCAACCGCCATAAAACAACAACAACAAGCTTACCAACAAAATTAAAGTGTCATTCCTACATGGTCTGTTCAATACAGAAGTATATGAAGGACTGAAAATGTTATCGTATATATGTCCTGTAACACGTCATTTGTCCCTTGGGATGAAAGATAAGTTGACCTGCGCTATAAAATTATTCAACACGGTGCTTTTGAAAAGAACGGTCGGTAAGTCGGCGAAATATTAGAAAAATAAAAGAATTTGGCGTCATTTTGACAAAATGTTGTTTTTTTTTCCCCCCCAGCCGGCTAGTTTTATACCAAGTCGGTCGGGTTACGGCAAACAGCTCAGCCTAATGATAAAAAGAAACCAGGCGTAATCAACGTCTCGTCACAAAGTCATATCATGACCTCATGGGCTTTGTAACACCAAAGCAATGGAAGGAGTACTTTTACGGACTACGACAGAGTCTGAGGACTACGAAACGTCTGAGGAATAAAGTCTGGCGGTAATGCAACACTCGGATGCCAACCGCCATAAAACAACAACAACAACAACTGCATCTCATGACCTCTTGGGCTTTGTCAAAGCACTGGAGGTCAAAGCACTGGAAGAACAACCTTTAGGACTACGACAAAGTCTGGGGAATAAAGTCTGGCGGTAACGCGACACTCGGCTGTCGACTGCCATAAAACAATAACAACAGCAACAACAGTCTAAGGAATAAAGTCTGGCGGTAATGCAACACTCGGATGCCAACCGCCATAAAACAACAACAACAACAACAACAACAACTGCATATTGCGGAGTCTCCGGTCTGGAGAGACGGGAGATGGCGTAGGAGAGTGGATCGGTGGTCGAAGACGTTCTGGACGGCGTGGAGGAGCAGCCTTTTCTGGCTGCACGTGCCCGGAAACGTAAAAAGTCCCTTAGCTCGTCCGAGGGTTCTGGGAATGAGCAGCAGGATGAGGCTGAAGCTATTGATATCCGGGGTGAGAGCAGAGACTGTAAGGTGATCATAAAGCTTGCACAGGATAGTGCATCCTTTAAGGAGTGGAATTCAGTGGCATTGTCAAAGAGCCTAACTAGCTGTGGGAGTGATCAAGAGTGCGAGTGTCCTTAGAGATGGCTCGCTGCTGGTCGTGTGCAAGGACACGGCTCAACAACGGAAGGCGATTGGAACTAAACGTCTGGGTGGAAAGGACATTCTTGTGTCTGATGCTGAAAGAAACACGGTCAGAGGAGTTATCGTAGGTGTCCCTACGGCGACGTCTGTGGATGAAGTTAAGGAGAATTTGACTGGAGCTACGGTGGTGGACGCTAGGCGGTTGAAGGTGACCCGGTCTGGGGTAAGATGTGACAGCTTGTCGGTAATGGTAACACTTGAAGGGAGGTGCCTGCCTAGTAAGGTGTTCATTGGGTTCATGTGCCATGACGTTAGGCCATATGTTCCACCGCCCCTGCGTTGCTTTAAGTGCCAGCGCTTTGGGCATATTGGGCAAGTAACGAGTTTAGAGTAAATACAGAGAGAGGAGCCAACGCTGCTCCCAGCCAGGGCGAAATGAGAAAGGCCAGCGTGGCTCCCAAGAAGTGTGAAGGTTTCAAGAGTGGAGGTTCCAAGTGTGCAGGTACTTTTATGGTGGATGTTATAAACTGTGCTGCTCAGACTCAAAGCAGAACTGAAAGGATCAGGATCATTGCTAAAGCTGCAGGGAGATCCCTTGGAACAAAGGAGCTTGATTGGGCAGATATAGAAAACAGGCTAAAGGCGCTAAATGGGAGTTGGAGTGATGATGGTCTGCTTTTGGGGAGTCAGAGTGATCAGAGTGACGAGATGGGGGTGGGGGTGGTCTGTCCTCGCCCAGTCTCGTAGACGCACGGCTACCAAGCAGCGACATCAGTGGAAATATTACCGCCATAAACAACAACAACAACAACAACAACTGCAGTAGGTGGCGGTAATGTAACACTTGGATTCAAAGTGCCATAAAACACCAAAGAAGAAGTCTGTATGTGATGGTGGTTTCCCCATGGAGATCTCTGAAGTCTAACTGTCAAACTAATAGGGAAGCTTTTAACTTAATAATAATAGAAAAATATAGCCGCAAGCGGCAATGATCGGCCCTCGCCACGCCGCCGGCACGCCGCAAGAGGTAGGGGGCGCTAACGTGCCCCCTACGTGCCCCTGAAGATGAGTCTCACCAAATTTTTGGTTAATAGGGCTAACGCCCTAAGAGGAGTTCATGAAAGTCTAAAGTGTAAACATGTTCTGGCGATTTACCCATTGGAATAACAAGGGAGGTTTTGGTCATCGCTACGGCAAAGCCGTAACAATTATGACATGGGTCTCATTGACTTTTTTGATGGGGATAACAAAATTGAGTTGTGTCAAATTTCATATAATTTCGCAAAACTAAACATTTAACCTCCATATGAAATCTGTAGGGGGCGCTGTGGCGCCAAATTAATTTATTTCACTTCAAGTAGGTTTAGGGCAAAGAGTTTAACAACTGATTCCAATTTGACACAATTCGGACTTTATCTGCGCAAACGGCAGAAATGTTAAATTTGGGAGATTTTTGAAATTCTAGCTACAGTTTGCGGCTTCGCCGCACAGAGACCGTGACAGGTATCAATGTAATTTGAATAACTTTTGATGTCCCACTCCTCAGTAGCATTTTCACCAAATTTCAGCTTTTTAGGGCCAACGCCCTGAGAGGAGTTCCTAAAAGTACGACGTTTGGAAAAACTCCCGAGTCATGCTTAGCCATTTTTGAAGCAATATGGCCGACATTTGGTTGGGCGGACGGCGTTGCCGTAATAATATTTTTTACTTCTCTTGTCACCATCTACCTCTGCGCCAAATTTCATGATTCTACGATCAGATTTTTTTTGGGTCATTTCCCATCTCTCAATGCATTTTTGGTACATTTGGGGGCGCTGACGCGCCAATTTTTTTATTTTAGAAAAGGGAAATAGCTAGAATGTAGAGAGGCACGATTTTTAGAGGGGTGCAAATTTTTGTGACTTTTCGTCAATGTTCACTGGGTGAAAAATAGGGGGGTTGGTCCCGTGAAGAAAGAAAGAAGAAAGAATAATATTCCGATGCGAAAACAATCTTTCCCATTTTTCAAATATCATAAACTATACATTTTCCTACTTCATGGTGTGGGTCCCTGGTCACTGACGGGTACTTTCGATAATTTTGAGTGGGCTCCGCCCATCTTGTGTTTTTGGCCCTCCATACAGTAATAATCAATTTTTGCGCGGAACATGTAAGAGATGGGGAACGTATTCGTGAGCTACTTAGCGCAAATGAGTGCTTTATAAGGGGATCCCAATGTAAAGTGCTTGTTTAGTGCGCACTTTTGCACGGGCTTCGCCCGTTTACAACGGTAATGTTCCATTTTCCTACTACTAATTAGTATGCACGGGGCGTGCATGAGTGAAGGAGTGCGTTAGTCAGTGTTTGGAAGTGGGCGAGCGCTTCGCGCTCGATTTCGTGCTCACTGCGTGCGCACTTTCGCAGCCGTGCTTCGCACGGCCTTACGAGATTAATAGGCCTCTCGCCAGCTTGTGGCGCTCGGGCCTAAATACCAAGTTTTGAAAGGTACAAACAAAAAAAAATAATCTACATGGGTCATAGATTGTAACTATATCAAATGAAAGCCTATGTCTGATGCACTGCTGTCTTTCTGTTCGATGAATAATAGTTCATTGTAATTTTTAAATTGTCTCCAAAGTGAACATTATCAGTCTTAACTCGTCTTCATTAGAACAAGGGAAGGCAAATAGAAGAACGTCATCTCAGTTTAACCTTTTGTCATCTTTGTTTTGCAGATTGCTTCCCCCTCAGTTCCCTCAAGAAAAGCCGATGGTCAGCGTCTACCCTCCAGTTGGGCACCATTTAGTCGATGGCAATAATGGAACTATTGTCACCAGTCCATTAATTACAAATGTAATTTTTTTCCCCACACATCATAAAATGCATGTTATTGTTTTGGTATTATTCTGCTTCTAATATTGCTCCTCTAACTTTTCTCTTCATGTTGCAGTTTGGAATGCATTCAGATCTCGGTAAGGTTATACAGAGTTTGTTGGATGAGTTTTGGAACAGTCCCCCAGCCTTAATGTCCTCTGGTCCAAGTGGATTTCCATTGTAAGTCTACTTATTTAACAATTACTCCACCAGATGATTGATTCTGATTAAGTTCTCATTCTCATGTTTCACATCTTTGTTGAACCGCAGCAGCATGTACAAGCCATCCGGCATGGCTCCATATCCAACTCAGGGCTTCCATTATGGTCCTCGCCACATTGGCCCAGGCCAGGCTCCACCTGCTCCTGCCCCCACGTCCCACTCCACGTCTGACTCTGTGCATGGACCTCCTCGAGCCCCGCCTCAGTGTGGATTCATCCCTGACCTGCCCATGCCTGTGCCAACTGGAGATGTACAGGTTACTAGTACACACAAGTACAGTTCATGTCAGCATTAAGTTCTTTATAGAAATTCACTACAACACAAACCACTAAAATATGTATTAAAATGTAATCGCTCCATTCAAGCTCGACTTATTTTAATGTATGATATAATAATAATAAAAACTACTGGTAATAAGTAGTTTTAATTGTTGTCTTCTTAACACATTTTTAGGTAGGCCTGAATGGGCACCTGTACAAGATGCCAGACATTCCAGAGGCTTTTCCTGAACTTTGTGACAAAAAGTATGTTGTTGTAAACATTTTCAAAATGTTAGTCTTATTCTGTATATTTACAAGTCTTACTTTCATATTTCTGTTCAATTTTAGCCTCACCCAGTTGTCGGACATGACGGAAAACGAAGATGTCCTACTTGAGTTCTTTGTGTCTTTGCCACAACTTAAACAAGTTGCAAGCGATAAAGAAGATCTTGTCACAAGTATTGTTAACATGGCCAGTAAGTACAGCTGTTCTGCCAAATGTATCAGAATGTCAAATGCCTAAACCCTGAATGTACATCAAGAGCACTCCAGCTCATCTAGCTCTACCTGGAAGAAACTCAGCTTTTCTTACTTATCTTTTACAGAGAAAAACCTTCATATTGAGCCACAGTTGGAGGGCAAAAGACAAGAAATGCTGTGCAAAGTATGTACCTCTGTTTTAGTGTTAGTGCACTGACCTTTCACTCTAGTGTAACACGTGCCACTGCTTTTGTTTGGCAGTATGAACAGCTCACTCAGATGAAGTCAGCTTTTGAATCAAAGATGCAGAGACAGCATGAACTAAGTGAGGTGAGAAAACAACAGCTTTTTTACAAATGCAGCCGCAGTGTATTCGAGTTATTGTTTGATTTTTTTCTCTTTGGCTTTGATCAGAGCTGCAGCTTAAGCACTCTTCAAGCTCGGTTAAAAGTTGCAGCTCACCAGGCAGAGGAAGAGTCCGAGGAGACGGCAGAGAACTTCTTGGAAGGACGTACAGATATAGATGAATTCCTCACCAGCTTTATGGAGAAGAGAACCGTAAGAGGCCTAAGCCACTGCTGGACATGTGGCTTGAAGCCAAAGATTTGAGTTCTGTATTTGACTCCTGTTTTTATTTACAGCTTTGCCACAGCAGAAGAGCAAAAGAAGAGAAGTTACAACAGTCCATTAATGCACTAGGGCAGTTTTCTTCTAGTCACTGAAAAAAATGTATGTCGGCAAAAATTCAAGGCAACACAGAGATACTGATGTTGATGCTGTATATATTTTGTATGAAATTGTTTTTGATTTATTTATTTTTATTCCTCCTGTTTTGATTGGCAGGTCTCAGCCGACTGCTGCCATCAAAATTATTTGGAGGGAATGTAAAGCACACTGAGGGACATTCTGATACAATGAGCTACTTTTACAGAAACAAAAATATGAAAGACAGGTAAACTCATTTAGAGCAAATAAGATTGAAGACATGTTTTTTGGAATAGGAATTTCTCCTCATCCCCTAAAACACATCTGTGTGGACTGTTATGACGCTTGTTCTCGTTTGAACACTAGAATATTGAGTCAATTAAATTACGCTTAATCATTTTAATTATATCTGGGTCACATTTAAAGTAATGGGTTTGATTCCCCAGGATCTCTGGGTGAAGTCTGCTAGTCCTTCCCGTGTTACCGTGGGTTCTCTCACCATGCATGTGTTGGTAAATTGAATGAATGTGAGAGTGAACGTGTGTCTGTGTCTTTGTGTTAACCCTGTCCTGAGCGTGTCACCCGCGACTCCTGATGGGAACAAGTGGTAAAAACAATGAGTAAAATTACAAAACGATTTTGAGCAGGGTCTTCAAACATCTGTCAGTATGTTTACATCTACACCTACTATAAATTATTATTCATTATCAAAATAACCAAGCACCATACCGTATTTTGTATCCGTGTCACCTGTGACAAACGGGTATTATGTGCAATTTCTAGTTATTCACCAGTTTGATTTAACGGTTATTGGGTGTAAAAAGTTAAATTTTATTTTTAATATGAGATTTATTTATTTATTGTAAAAGTAATTGCCCTTGCGAGGTATTTTTTAACGGATTGGTTTGGTTCCGATCCTGTATTTGTAAAATACCAGCGGTAATGTGGGTGTGAACATACTGCTGATGTGACGGCCTTTTAATGCTCCTTCCAAGCTGGATGTTTCTGGATGAGCAAACTGACAATATTAGCTTAAATGCAGCAGTAAATATCTTCAACATTGGAAACTGTACTTAAATAATATCAATAAGCTTTATTGTTATCAATGACTTTGACATCTTGTACCATATTTTCTTTGGTAGAGTAATAAAGAATTCAGATAAAACTCATTGTTCGAGCGCGTCCACATTATGCTTTACCACCGGAAAGTCATTTTGCAGCGCAGTCTGGTCTTCCTCCAGCAGAGGGCGCTGCGGCCATGACGGAGAAGGAAGTCGGAAAATAAAGCGCGCACTCGGGCGGTAGGTACATGGTATATTATAATATCGGGGTAGGTAGCGTAGTGAAATGTATAAATAGACATTTACAACGATTACAATATTTGTTATGGAGTTGTGATTTTACTAGTGCAGTTAAAGCCAACTAACGCTACTTTTACGGACCCGAGAACAGTTCAAAATGTTAGCGTCAACTTCACATTCGGCTAACTTGTGCGAACCCAAAGTCCCTACGACATAAAGCAGCAAGACGTATTGAGATATTACTAGTGTTTGTGTCGGGCGTGTTAACGACGGCGTGTTGCAGATCATGGCTCGTCCGTTTGGAGACGTCCACCGGAGGTTTCTTCAGTCCATGATGTCCAACAGCGTCATGGAAGAGCAAGAAGCCAGCGCCCTTTACCAGCGCTGTTGTGACGTGCACAAAGGTGATCTGAGCGGCTCTGGTGGCGTCATTTGTGTGATTTAAACGTGTGAAACCCTCTGTGATTTGTTGTCTTGCAGCTCAGTGTGTCCCTGACAAATTGGATGAGTTTATCGATACCATCAACTCAAAACTCCAGACTATGTTCATGCAAATAAGGAAGGGGATGTCTGAGGACAATGGGCATCAGTTCTACGCCTTAGTGAGTGTGTCATTTATTCTGGTCACCTTCAAATGTTGTTTTATGTGAAAAATGATACAATTCCAGCCGCCACATCACAATATGTTATAATTACCAGGTGAAAAGGGTAAACATTATGAATGCATGAGGCATTGTGTTACACACATTGGTGTGTTGCATTAAAAATACTGAATTGAGAAATATAAAGCTGACTTGCAGGTCTCTGTGTAGGTGAACATGGCTGAGACAGATGTGACTAGAATGTCGTCTGATTACGCTGACAATGAACTGGAACTATTTAGGAAAACGGTGAGCGATCCAATAAATATCAAACCAATTTTTATTTATGGCCCTTTATGTGGTAAAATGTGTCTGCAGATGGATTTAATTGTTAGCTCTGAAAATGGAAAGGTTTCTTCTACTGATGTCCTGAACATTGCTGACACTTTGACAATAAAAAAATTGAAGAAAAGCGAGGCCGAGCAGGTTTTGAACCGGCTTGTGCAGGACAAATGGCTCAATGAGGTATATTTTTGGTTTGTTTTTTTACAAACAAATGCACCAGAAAATACAATATTTAAGTACAGGTCCATGTTTCATTGTTTTGCCTTCAGAAAAGGGGGGAATTCTCCTTGTCTGTCAAATGTATCATTGAGATGGAGCCGTACATTAGAAGAATGCATGAAGAGCAGGTCAAAGTGTGTCACATATGTCACAACATTGCTTTCCAGGTGAGTACCCTGTCCATTTTCATCAAATGTTATTGTACATCTCTGGGATCTAACTGTGTAATCTTGGCTTTGTAGTGTCAGATTTGTGACAATCCCATATGTGGAATAAAAATACACAATCCATGTGTGGCCAGGTACTTTAAGGGCAGAATTGAGCCACGCTGTCCGGCTTGTGATGAGTTTTGGCCTCATGAAATCCCTGGTATTATTTACATTTGCATTTACAAATCTAACTTTTTAAATGAAAATGATTTACTAATTCAAATGTCTAATTGTTCCAAACAGAAGTCAGACGAACAAGATCCCGAAGATGATTATTAAAGCGTCCCTTTTTGATTATCTAGTTTTGATTTTGTTGTTTCTTTCTACATGTATTATGTTTTCCAGTAATTTTTTTTTTATTTTTTTTTAATAATAAAGTTTGTTGTAAATATTTACAACTGTTTGCATAGTTTTGTTTAAAATCACGAGTTGATCCATCCTCAACCAATTCACCTGCAGGATTTACAAATGAACACACGATGGCACTGTAGCTAAACATTTTGAGTTTTTAAATGGGCAAGTATAACTATTGTCTTTTTATACGCTGTTATATTAGCTATTATAAGTCTCCCAAATAAGAAAACACTACAGTATTTGAAGTTCTTGAATTACCCTTATTGGATCGCTATTGGATAGCCTTTCATATTATAATAAAATATTACATTTAAAATTAAATATGAATTAATTTTTGTTAAAATATCTAAATGTATAAAAAAAAAAGTGTATTATTATTGTGGGACGTCTAGCAGTTGGCTTGTTTTGTCTAATTGATCAAATGGTCCTGTTACGTTGGTTTTAGCACTGAATCCTTCTCTTAACATCACACACTTGGAGTGTGTAGTTCTAATATTTATACTGCTCCTTTCAGAAACTACATGGGTCGTTTATTTCTCTTTTCTACCTCTGGTCTCGTCTATGCGTCGTGGTTGCGCGTGCTGCATGGCGCACTGGGTGCTGTGGGTGCTGATTTGATGCGCAGTGCCGCCGTGAATCACATATCACCACGGCAACCGGTGCGTTCACGGCCAGTCTCAGCATCCGCTTGTCGCACCCCCATATCCACCGCGACAGGGAGACGTGAGGAGCACCACCAACACACGTAAGTCCTGCTCGTTTATTGTACTCGTTTAATGCCACCGTTTATCGAGGCGGCGGGGCAATTATACAGCAAACTAGTTGAATTGAGGAAAGGTTAAAGTCTTAAATATTTGTTGTGAGATTGCGCCATGAGCAGATCACGGCTTTCCGATTGCCAGCTGTAATAATTACAAATGGAACGGATCATTTTGCATTATATTAAGCTTACGTAGCCCCGTGTCCATTGTGTCAGCGTCAGCCTATAGGCCTTTAAGTGTGTGTTATTACTGCACCAAGTCCAGCCATATGCCTCAACACCAAACCATTGACAGTAAAGGGAAAAGTAGCCATCCGTGTTATATACATGAATGCATTTGATTTGATTAGCGCAATAATTCATTTGATTTGAACATTTGTCTGTTCTCTGTGTGGGATCAGTAAGTGCTAATCACAGTTTCTTGATGATTCACTGCTTGCACACTTTGCTCTGTGATGGTCAGCACTGAGGAACACCTACGCACCTCCAGGACAATTGTATTCAGACAAATACAAATAAATCAAATTAAATGTCTCAGATAATTAAAAAAAAATGTTTATCTATTAGATATATTTTACCCTTATTATTTAGCCCCCTACTCTGATAAACAGAAACCTTCAAAGGGTGCTTTGCCCGAGTGTTCGTGTATAAGCAACAGTGTGCCTCACTGACAGTGAGTCAGATCAGTCTGCGGGGGCCTTGGCAGTGAGAAGCTATTACCTTACTTGTATAACAGTACTGTATAATAACCTTTTTTGCTCATATGCATGATCCCACAATCACATTTTTTTTTAAAGGAGTCATCAACTTTACAAGTTCTGAGAAAAAACATTCTGAGATAAAATATACATTGTCCGTTATAGCTGTTTAAAGTTTAATTTTATTGAATTGTTCTAGGTTTAGTTTTTGACTCGTTATGTAATTGTGTACTGCAGTGGACCACGCCACTATTTTTGCTTTTAAAATCAGACGCATCCAAAGCAGCCATGGTGAAGCTTGGAGCAAACCTGTCCGATAAGCTGGACAAGCAGCCCTCAATGGACGATGGTTTTGATAACATTCCCCTCATCACTCCTCTGGAGGTCAACCACCTACAGCAAACATTCACAGACAAGGTTAGGTTTTAAAATATAAACTTTTACCATGAGAATGTAAAATAAATAATAAATATAAGAATATTGGTTTAGGATGAGAAACTAGTTGTCTACTGATGTCACATAGTTATGCTTAAATTACCACTTTTTTGTTGCAGGTCATTGTGAAGACATCGACACAGTTCCAACTGCAGCAGAAGAAACGACGACTGTTTATGCCCAGTATTAAGAGGCTGAATATTCATTTTTACAGAGATGTTTCAGAGAAAGCCAAGGTACCATACAGACATACCTTATAGTTGCATTAACTATTGTCCAAAAGTTTTTAAAGCATTCATTAATTCAAATGACTTGCACTATTTTGTTTACAGATCACAGGTTTGGTTCTCATGACGTTGGGCTTCTTAACCAGTCTTCTGCTCCTGCTCATGTACAAGGAAATGTGGTACGACCAGCTTACCTGCCCAGAGGGCTTCATCCTCAAGGTACTTAAAGGAGTTTATTCATGCATGTTTTATTTACTTTGAAATCTCCTCTATTCTTCATAAATGTGCATGTGCCGT
This sequence comes from Eucyclogobius newberryi, assembly GCF_026437365.1. Taxonomy (NCBI): domain Eukaryota; kingdom Metazoa; phylum Chordata; class Actinopteri; order Gobiiformes; family Gobiidae; genus Eucyclogobius; species Eucyclogobius newberryi. The sequence goes on along the minus strand of NW_027316056.1, from coordinate 20,674,593 downwards.
TACAGTCACACTGTTTATTTATGTAACTTTTTGGGATTTGATATCTGTTTCATTATATAAAAGCTATTTATATTTACAATTGACTATATTCTACAAGCTGCCTAATATTAAGATTTACATATTACTTAAATATTGCTTATGTACAATGTGGAACAAAAAATGACATTTACTATAATACCTTCAGTTTAGATCATTTCTTAATATGGTTGACATGCTACACAAATATCTCTATTAAGTCTTTTATGTCTCCAAAGCTTATGTCAGATAGCACGGACAAATTGTTGTAAGATTAACTTTGATTTTTGCTTGAAAGCGCAGAGGCTTATTTCACAGTGGGGACTTCCTTTTGTGTATGATCCTACTATTAGTTCCCTCTCGGCTGCTTCACCTTATACCTATTTGTTTCCCAGCACACTCTCTCATGTGTCATTTGAATAGCATTCTTGAAGCTGTAAAGCCTGGAAACCAAATCTCATTATCTTTAACTCTCACCTTTGGGGCATTGTACGCATGTTAGTTTAAGAGTCTTGCAGTTTAAAATCAGAGGGAGGAGGAGTGAGAATCATCTTAGCCTTCTTTCTGCTCAGGGAGAGAGCGGGGTACCGGCCTGTGAACTCAAGGGGTCTTTAATTAGGGCTGAGCGTGACTAAACTGTGATTAAAGGCTTAACGGTGAAGGGGGGCGGCTGGGGAGAGGGCGGGGGTTCTTCCGATGAGATGTTTGAAGTTTGCGCTGGTTAGAACTGCTCTCTTTTTACAAGTTAATATTTGTGTGATATAATGATTGCGTTATGAATGATTTGCCTCTTGAAATGAATGCTAAATAATAAGATAGCGGTTTGTAATGCCCCTTCCCGCCTGGCCTTCTGTGCCTTGTCAGGAGAAACACTGCAGTCCGGCCGCGCTGGAGATGTACTACTCTGAACAGCAGCAGGAGCCAACTTTGGACCAGAGCAGGGACCAGACCGGACTCCTGGCTGCCCTGAACCAGGTCAAGAGGACCGGGCTCCAGTCTCCATGGAGACCAGTGCCCAGTGCCCTGAAGGAGGCCCATTATAAACAAGCTCTTCAAAACCCCATGGACCAGGACAAGTGAGGTTAAAGAGGAGGTGGATGAAGACAGGCCCAAGCGGCTTTGTCTGTGAATGTCTGAGAATATTCTTTGTATTAGGACCTTGGATTGTACAGCCTTTGCTGATGCATCGATTAGACGTTTTAGGTGATTTGGCATTTGTTATAGAATGTAACGGAACCAGATCATTGACAGAAAGAAAGGCCATTGTTGACTGTGGAAGGGGCTAAACATTTGAAAATATCTTACTTTAACACAAACAACAATAAACAGGACATTTTGAAACAGAGGTGCAGACAAATACAGTTTGCTGTAATTCACAAGATGAATGTACTTTACATGTGTCAGAGTTTCTTAATCCTTATTTTATAATTTTGAGTATTTACACTATCAATTTAGAAGTTTTGAGTTTCTTTTTATTTTTGATATTGTGAAGAAAAAAAATTGTAGTGTATGACACTGTAGGAAATTCTTTTTGTACAAACGGTACGCTTTGCCTGTAAAATCTGTGTTTAGAGGAATCCATACATGCCTAACTAATTGCATGTTTAAAGTTTTTGCCGTTTTTACTATGCGCAATGGTTTTATTCATTAAAATATGTATGTTTGAATATATATTGCAAATATAACTTAATTTCTCTATCCACAAAAGTAAAATACTGAATGCACCTTTAAACTTTTTATACCACTTATTTGCCACAGCTGCTTTTTCATCTGTACAGAAAACCATTATTGCAGTAGCTGGTGCTGTTGGCTTGTACTCTGGTAACAGCTTGACTTCTGTTCCTCGAGTCATTTTTGTCAACTCTGATGTCACCGTGAATATTATTATACCAGTGATGCTTAGAGCATTTGTACAAGCAGACACCCACAGACGCGTTGCCCCGGCAGCATTGAAGCATGGCTCAAATGTGGATCACACATTTTCCAGCGATAATGAAGTGTACTTTACCCTTGGTCACAGAAAGTAGATCCTCATCCATCTATTATTAAGTTTAATAGTAATTTATATTTATTTTGGAGTGCATATTTCTATTTTCCTGCTGTTCTTGAACCTTGCGTTGCAACACTAGAATTTACACTCTCTAATCTTATTTTAGAGGCTGTACACAGGCTAAGTGGACCATCGTTTGGACTTCCCGAACTTTCTAGAATAGAACAATAAAATTAAAACTGAAAGCCATAATATCTGTGTGTTGAATCTATATAAAATCTGTATTCTGTATGTTCTTATTTTTAAAGGTGCACTTTTTAACCCCTGCTTATCTCGATGTTATTGCATTGCCTCGATACGTTGCCACAATATTAAGGCGTAAACTTAACACTGTTAAAGATGCAGAACCAAGTTAACTTTTGAGATGTGGGTCCCATGTCAACACTGTAATGTATCCTCAAAATGCATAAAACTCGAACTCCAAATTCAACTTTTTCCTCAAAGTTTACTTAAGCAATTCAAAGCCAAGCCACATCCTCTCTGGCCTTGCTTCTGCATCTCATTTACATGCACACGTTTCGCTGCATCGCTCTACACCCAGAGACGTGGGGAGGAAAGTCTGCCGATGTGTGTTCACTGGTAAATGTACATGCATATTCACTATTGGTGTTGCTGTATCAGAGTTTAAATGGTGTGCGTGAGCGTGAGAGCCCCAGCTTGTTAATTAAATCTACATTACACCCTGTTTAGCCTGTGGGCTTCTTTAGCTCCCTGCTGTTCCCCTGTGACATACTTTAAATGCTCTTGGCCCAGGGCTTGGAACCATATAACGTGCTAAAGAAATTTATAAGGGCATTTACAGATCTTGTGCTTGAACAAGGCATAACAAACTGTGCCAAAAAGGCTTAGATATGGAGCCAGGGGAAAATCACATAAAATCAACCCGCTCTATTTTCCCCCACTTTATAGCGTCATCAGAAGTGAACAGTAAAATAGCAGGTTGGATGTTTAATTTGTCCTGACCACTTGGAGTCCCCGTGCATTCCTCTTGACACTTGCCAAGAATGGTTTAGCCAATAAGAGCAAGCAAAACCAAATTCCTCTGATGTCACTCAAATGAGGTTGGTCTAAAATGTGTCACTGCAATTGCGTAAAATACAGTTATGGACAAAGGTGCACAATAATGTTACATTAGACAATAAAACTGCCACCGTTGTTTATGGCATTTAGGGATATTATGATATGTTTGTTTATTTTTATTTCAGACATGCATACACATTGATTTTAAGACAAAACCATTGAAGACAATAACTTCCTGATTTAGATTTATTTTCCTATGGCATATGGCACCTAAAGAAAACCAACATTATTCATATAATTCATCATAATACTTGTATATAAATGGTATATGAATAATTCCATGTTCAAAATGTAGTCAGTAAACATACTTAGTACCAACCTTTTTCCAAATAGTTCAAATACTGTTTTTATTAGTTATTTTACTATCAGAATATGTATAAAAATACTAACCCACTATATTATTATTATTATTATTATTAATAATATTAATATTAATATTATCATTCCTTTACTATAATCCTCACAGTCAGTTCAATACATTGTTGAGACCATCCATCCACATGTAATTTAATTTATAAAAGGGGAATGCTATGAATAATTCTGGTGTAATGTATTTGTAAGTCTACTTTGCGTTATTGGTTTTATGTCAATGCTAATTTCCTGTATTGGGCAATAACACAACAAAACGTTCATTAATGTGGTATTTTGTGCAAATCAGTTCAGGCTGTAATCTAAATCAGAGGCATTATTTTCCAGCGGTCTTATGAACTCATACTTGAGATAACATTTGGTGTAGTGGAGGATATGAGAAAGTGAATGCTGGCGATGGGACATCCCGATGAGGGGCTCCGGTCCTGGGAACAGTAGTGAGGCGGAGGTGGGGCGTGCAGGCAGGCGCTGACCCCTGTGTCTGTGCGGGTTGTTGTGTGTCTCAGTGGGTTTCCTCTGCCCTGGCGCCAGATGGAAATGCCGGCACTAAGCAGAGGCAGTACAGCCATCATCCTCTATTCAAACTCATACAACAGCCTTTGATGAGGGTAACTTTATACATACACTGACCGCCTGACTGATCCTATCGCTCTGCTGTTTAAAGGGCCTCCACCAAGTCTCATCATAACTTATCTGTTCCTCAGCAGCTCCTCAGGCAGCCTGCAAATAAAACCCAGCTTTTCAATGGCAATAATGACGCCGTAACTGTGTTTTCAGGAGGCACACTGCCACCTAGGGGTCATCTCCCGGGGTTGCACAGAGGAATGTTGATCCACTTGGAGATGATTACAGCTACAAGTCTTGATAAAGACGTAAGTGCAACAAATCTTCAGCAGTTGTTTACATAGGACCGTTCCCATTATTTCTAATCTATTTTTTTCCAAGCATGATTTTATTACAAAAAAAAAGCTATTCTGATTCTGCAGTATGTTATGGAAAATGTGAACTATGTGTATTTTGAATTCACTGCTACTTTGTTCCAGGGATGGAAAGTAACTAATTACAAATATTCACCTTACTCTAATGGAGTTTTTTTTTTGTATTTGTAATTGAGTCAATTCTGGCATTTTGTAATTACTGTAGTCATATTTCAAAATCATCAAATCGTCCCCTGGTACGATTTGAACCTACAAACTAAACCTACAAACACACATGACATTTAGAACAACTTAATTCAATTTGCACAATTCATATGCATAGAATATTTATCCAAAAGGCTACAAAAATATTTTTTTTAAATGTAATCCTTTTTACTTTTACTTGCACAGTACATTATTATCCATGTAACTGTACTTTTCCATTAAAAAAAAAAAAAATGCAGTACCACTACTGCTTAGTTCATACAAAATGTATTAATTAAATGCATGTGTGGCTGCATGATCTATTCCTTTAAAATACCCCAATGAATATTTTACTGTAGATTATGATAATTAAATCTTCCAAATTAATCCAAGTGAAATGTTTCCAACCTCATGTGTCAGAATTTAAATGGACAAGTTGTACCACCTAAGGGTCTTTGTTGTATTGTTAGATGACTAACAGGGACTGGTGGACATGGTGTGCTCAATCTTTACAGACAATAAAAAAATGACTCAATGTTCTATCAATAAAGTCATTGGAAAGTCATTACTTTAGTCTGCACCTGCACTTTTCTCACATATCAAGAGAAAGGTTTCCATATGTAGCAGAGCATCTCTAATGATGTGCCTAAGCCACACAGCACTTCTCCATGTCTTTGTTGTACCTGCTATCAGATTAGTCACAGTTGCTCATTAAACTAATCCTTATGATGGTCTTGTTAAAATGACTCAACAGCCATGAAATTAGTCATTAGTTTGTTATGCTGCTGTGATGTTGCTCTCATGCAACAAAGAGTGCGCAAGTAAACAATTATTTAAAGAGGCGAGGTCCCAAAGCTAGTGTAGCCATGCCGTGAGAAATCAAAACAACCCACTCCTCCAGCTAACTTTGCCTGCTTTGTTCTGGTCATTACGCACTTGAAATATTGTCATTACTCATTGCCTAAATCATTTTACAACATCCTGTGATTAAACTTTAGGCTAATGGGTTAATGAGACAAATGGAGTTTGAATGCCGCGAGTTGGTTTCTATTAGTGAGGGTTTTGCAGAAATGCACTGTTGCATGCCCCGCACAAAACAAACAGTGGAGCAGCCTGCTTTGATTTAGCTGTTGTGGTGGTGGCGCCTCAGACTGTCCCGGGACCTGAGCCGATGAACCTCAGAGCAGCCCGACTCGGACGGCTCTGCAAAGTCTCAACATGAAACCATTTCAATTGGGTTTAATCTTTGTTTTGCTTTGCCAATTATCGGCCAGCAGTGCTACATGGCAAATGGGGATGAATGAGCTCTGAGTGGTTGAAAGGGAGGTCAAAATCTGGTTAATACTTATCATGGATATTCATGAATCAGCATCTATAAAATCATGGGATAAATAAACAATCATTTGTGTCTGAAAAAGACTAAATTGGCAAATAGCAACTTAGGAATTAAACTATAAGGGACTTTTAAACAAATAATATTTAAATTGTTTTCGATCAATTATTATTTCAAGCACAATTGGCATGAGATAATCATATAATAATTGTTACCTGACCTGTTGCTAGAAGCAGAATGTGCATGGCAAGTTTCATCACAAAATTTCTCAATTATTAACAGTTTTTGATTAAGAGTTTCCATGTGTTTTCCAAGGAAACGTTTTCAAAGTAAGAAAAATATAATAGAAATAGTCGAAATACCATGTAGCCTTAAAGATTCTGGTGAGTTCCCTTTGTGCATATGACAAGTTTTAATATTATTTTTTTCAATCATATTTTTTATTACTAGGTTTAGTGGGATCGTACCACCAACTAGCAATTAGTAAAAACAAAATAATAAACAGCTTTGGCTAGTCATTATGGAAATGCAATTTGCTGCTATTTCAACTGAACAGTTTAGTTTTTACAAATTATAATTATGCTGTACTGTAATGTCTTCTTTATTGTTACCATACTTCATGGTAAAACTATGTAATTCTTTTGTCATTCAGTTATTGATTTATTTTTCCATTTGGCAACAGTTCTTCTTCTTCTTATTTTTTACACACACTTGTGCAGAAATAACAGGAAGGTTTTAAAGCAAGGCTATAAATATGAATGACAGCGAATAGCTGTCAACAAATAATGACAGTAGCGATTAAAACACAGAATGACTCTTCTGCCACAAGTCTCTTTGGAAGGAAGAGCAGGCCAAGAATAAATTGCCTGTCTGTAGTCATTTGAATGCAACATTTAGCTCTGATTTATGTGAAGCACAAAGGCATTATGAGCAAACTTTTTCCAAGTTCAACAGCTTGCAGCAATTTACATTATATGGGGGGAAAACCACTGAAACAAATATTTGAGTGGCCTCCACAATGAAATGAATATATTTATACACATTATATTGAGTCAAAGGCTGTGTAACAAACGTGAGCTTTCTCCAAAGAGCATTCCTGTTGTAAACATTTTAGTGATGCTACAGGGGCCTTGGACCACACTTATTAGAGCCATAAGTCCCCCAGTGGGTTGCCAGATACAACGATAAGCCAAATAAAGAAGGAGAAGACACGCTGCAGGGAAATTACTTTGTTGTTTGTCTCTGTTTCAAAAAAACACTCAGGAATTAACAAATTTGATTTCAATTTGACTCTGTTTAAACTGGCCCAAGCTGCAGTTGGTTTAGCTTTGCCTTGCCTCCAAAACAAAGTGTGCTCCTTGATTTATCCTTCCATCTCCCACTTGGCACATGGGCACACAAGAAGGAAAGAATTACAATTCTGGACAGTGCCAACTTAAATAGTGGCAGTTAATATTAATCGGTGCTGGTGTTTTAATTTTTGGACAGTGCTAAACAAATAAACACAAGCCCCAATAAGAAACATAATAAAGTACTTGTAACTATTGTGACCTTTTGACTTGCAATGCACCCAACCCACCACTGACATGACAGTTACATAAATTATATAAACTTAAAACCATTTCAAATTGTATATAAAGTGTGAACAGACAGAATTATTACTACTAATACTGACTTGGACTTGAACCTTTGCAAGCTTCACTTGTTTTTCAAACTGCCACATAACGTATCCACTCTCGTCCTGGAGGTAAACGTCTGTGGCTAAAGCTGTCTGGGGCGTGACTGACACAAATATGGTTGCCAATCTGCGCCTCTCCAATTGCTTAATCACTACACACCACATTCACACAGATGAGCTGGATTTCAACGTACACAAGAAACCTACTTAAGCCGGTCCACTTCAAATGACGGCACTCGCATGAACATAACAATCCCAAGTATATTGTATGAGAAGATGCAATTGAATTTGTTTCTGTCGGGAAATGCGACTTTTAGGCCATAAACTGTGCCTTTATTGCCATACGAAGGCTTCTTTTGATTGGACAGTTTAAATGGCAAACATGCATGTCCAATTTTCGAACCGAACACTATGATGTATTGTAGTGGCATGCGTGGAGTCGTGCACATTAAGTGACTGAAGCTCTGTTGCATTTGACATGGGAGCATCATGACCTCAGCCCTTTTGAACGCTTGGCTCCGGGCCTATTTATTAGCAATGGAGGTTAAACACAGTATATGGGCCACAGTCAAATTTCCAGCATGACTCATTATAGGCTATTGTTTTAAATCAGAAGCCTCGATAAGTTACAGATGATGCGATTTAGCACAACTGCGCCGTACGCTGCAAGCCATTTAAGCTAAAGACATGAATGCAGCAGCCCTAATTAATATGTCACAGCAAAACTATTTTAATGGTTTACAAATGGTGGCGAGTACAGTCTGCCGTGTGCCATTTATTTACAGTGAGTGTGAGACTTCGTGGCATGAGGCAAATTCTTAGACATCTAAATTAGAGGGGGGCCCTGGTGTCGTGGGTTTGGGATACATGTGCACGTCCCACCAACCCCCCTCTCCACACTGTCCCGACCTTCTCCTTAGCATGTCCCCTAATCAGTGCCAAATGGAGGATTTTTGGGCAGCCAGAGGAAGGAAGTCGTCGTCGCATTGAATGAGAACCTTCCAATTTTTATTTTTTACAGCCGCGTCACATACTGTTAGACCCCTCTCCCGCATAGACGCACTTTTATGTGTCCCAGCTAGTGGTTGCATGGCAAGAAGGGCCAATTGCTCATAATTAAGAGGTATTTGTTTGGGAGCTGCAGGACGCTAAATTCTTCATACACATGGCATGCAATCCACGCACTGGCAGATTGTCAAAAATATCCTTGCTGAAATTTCTGAATAAATTATGTATAAGTGTGAAATGATGAAACTGCCCCCATTGCACTTTCTAGCCCATTTGCACCTATGTTGAATACATTCCACACTTTCTTCAGTCATATGCTAGCAATTATTAATTAAGTAATAAGTACAGAAAGAGCAGTAAAAAGAAAGCCTCATACCCAAGGCCCTCCATTAAAATTTACTGTGTGTTTGTTTTTCAGTAGGGTTTTAATGCCACTGATGTAACCACAGGGAAGAGTTGGAGCCGAGAAGATAAACAAGTTAAATTAATTAGTAAAATCATTGACATAAATGTAAAGACAAGATCAGCACAGGTCTGTCCACTCCATAAGCTTTTGATAATTTCTCAAACACATATCTATCCCTGTTTATCGTGTCACCCTTGCTAGTAAAATAAATAAAACTAAAGTAATATACAGTGAAATTAATCGCCAAAGTATTCTGAGAAAACCTATTTAAAGGGGACATATTATGTAAAATGAACAAGGCCCAATCGTGTTCTGTATTCACGGCTTGACGAACTAAACAAATCTTGTCGGACTCCGTGTCATACTTGTTGGGTATTCTTTTTTAAATACGGTGCTACGGTGAAATAAAGAGGCGAGACCTCTGAGACCTGTGGATTTTAACAGCCACATTAGCAAAAATATTGAATCATTATCCATGTTTAATAAATACCCGGAAAAAAGTCCCTATCTAGGCCTATGACTCTTACGATGTGTCAAAACAAATGTGATTAACGGTTAAACTGAGTATATACTGTAGTCTAGTAGTTGATCTTGGCTGCAGCACATATGCCTCGCTGACTTTTACTTTACTGAAGGTCTCTCCGAACTCTTCGCCCCCATTTCACGCTTAAGATCTGTCGCATGCATTAAAGCTTTTTAATACAAAAATGATATAATGAGTTCTTGCCAAATCATTGTGAGTTTATGTTAGCTGGAATAATCAGGCTTTGAAGACGAGACCCTTCCATAGGTCGTCTTTTCTCTCCTGCCACTGCCCTGGGCCTGCTGACATGGCAGAGCCTGTCTGGGTCACGGAGTCAGTTGGCACCAGAGCTAATGGTCCGGACTCGTCCCACAAAGAGACGGCCCCTGGAACATGGAGCCGCGCGACGACAGGCCGATGGGCAGAGCACAATGCAGTGTAATTTGTGAGGGGCCACGCTGTGAGAGGAATGATGGGTAATTAAGAAGAGGACACAGAGAGACACCGGGGGGCTCCTGAAAGACGACAGGTTATTGGCTGTATGCACCGACAAGTCAACAAACAAACCCAGAATGTTTTTTGCAGTATTTCATTTACCACAGTAATTTACAAATACTGCACATGCATTTGGAAATGTACTGCATAAAACCTTTTTTTTGGTTGATGACATGAGGTCCGGCATATTTTACGGTGTTGAAGTGTTTAGAAGAACAGACCAATAAAATTACAGTTTTGTACTTTTTACCCATTATTAATCTTCAGGTACAAGTATAGTTATTTCAGTACACACTAGTGTCACATGGTGTTGTTGTTCTATTATTTATTATTCAAGCAAACTACAGTAACAGTCATTAGTAAAGTGATTAAGGCCGGCTATAGCCTCTCTCTCTCTCTCTCTCTCATGTCTCGTGCCAAAGCAGCTCTTTGTGACGATCATGTCTAGTATCAGATGCTCTTTGTAACAGATCTGTGGTCTCCTGCTGTGACAGTAACATGTGTACAAGCCCAATACCACACAATTACACCACTGATACTGCTCCACCACTACTATGATTAGTCCCATACATTTTAATCTTGCTGATTTTATACTATTCTAAAATGACAACAAACATAGTATTCATAAATTGCATGTGTCTAAGCTCAATTTCTTTAATGCAATTGCTTTTTATGAGAATTACCTTCCATCTGTGGCTGATACTCTTGATACTCTTCAGCGTACACACAAAAATCGGTGTAAAGTGTACTAACGCACACTAGAAGGTAATAATGTTTTTAAATAATTTCTTTAAAGGACTATTTGGCCCGTGAATACTTTATGATTTTGCAAAAAATATATACTGATGGATGGAAATTATATGGAGTATTTACATATAAATGGTGTTGCGTTTCTTGTGGGCCTATGGAAAAGGCTCTTCTCCAACACTAACTCCTTCCCTGTGTTTCTCCTCTTCCTCTTTGAGTCTTTTCATCTTCACCACACTGTACAGCTGGGACCTAAACCACAAGAGCTGATCCTGGAGCTACACCCTCACCCTCTTTTTCTCATAGACCTGTATAGTACATTTATATCACTGTACATCTCCTTCGCAGCCACTAAATCATCAACGCTCACCCAAAACCCAAATAGTCGCTGTCTACTTCCTTACAGTACAGAGCTACAAATTCATAGGAGCCGTCTTGGAATGGCTCAGAAAAAAAGGTGTGAAGAATGAAGAAAATGACTGTACTGTTATGTGCGTAACAATTGTGTCAGTACTTTATGAAACATTATCATCATAGCAGTTATTTTTTAAATGTTATAATCGATTCATTGTTTTTTCAGATAGAAATAACATGTTATTTACCTGGTTTACTGGTTTTACAGATTAAACATCTGGTAAATGAAGTCAGTTTCATTTCTGTTGGCATGTAACTCCTGCAACAAGATAAAAACCATCCCATGACATGCCATTTTGTCTTTATGATTTAAAACATGACAGGTGAACGCAGCACCTATTTCAGGTGAGAATAACTCTTGTGTTTTTTTGTCTTGTTGCAGGACATGGAGAGCAGGATGTCCCGCAGGAGGAGGGTGCTGAGGGCTGGGAGAGACTCTTTGATCTGGAGCATGTCTGCCATGCTGTTTTCCTTCAAGGCTTCCTGGTATGTTTCAGTAGACACCAGTGAGTCCGGCTCTCAGAGGTCGGCACTAATGGATCAGTTAAAGAGGCCTCTGCTTTACGGCTGGGCTAAGTGTTATCATGTGGGGTTAAAGACACTGACCACGAGCGCGCTTGCTCTGATAGCAGGCTGCTCCCTTGGGATTACAGTAGGCCTTCTGCCAAGGCCACAAGCCAATTGAAAGAAAGTGCCCCTCATTCTGTGTTTTGTTTTGGACGTTTATCTACCTCACATCTCTGCTTTCTTCTCCTGGTCTTGTTGCCCCCCTGTCCCGCTGTAAAGCTCCCAATGCCATTTGAAGCCATTAGTCAGCCGTGCAGACAGAGAGCTGACGATGGATTCCAGAGGCGGAGGTGAGGCCTTTCATATACAGGGCTTTATCCTGGGAGCTGTCAGGGCAGAGGGCTGCTCTAGGACCAGGTCGAGATAAGGATCACAGAGACTGGCTGCCTCTGTAAGTGAGCGTTCAGGCCAGTGTTTTTGTTTAACGAGCCCTGCGCGGCCTGGATTGACAGCTCATAGGCCTGCTCTAATTGAATGTGATAGATCTAGTCATTAAGTTAATTGGCAGCTGGTTTTGATCAGGGCCTGTCACACTCGCTCACAGACGTTATGGCATCATTTCTGTGGTCGATTGAGAAAACTCAGCGGCCAATAGCGGCTCTGTTAGAAGGTAGTGGACCTCTGAGATGAGAGCTTTCATCACATCAAGCTGAAGCATGTGCCGGCTACATGTAGGAAAGAGCTGCCGGTATGTGCATGCTGTAGCACCAGGCCTCTATCTGCGGTCATTTAAAGTGCACTCACATTATTATAACTTATACGTAATATTCACTTTGCCCTTGCCTTTCATGGTGGACCAGAGGTGGGTACTACTTTGTTACATTTACTACCACTTGAATCATTTTCGAACACTGTACTTTTACTTACCGTAAGCTTCGGTTCCTCTTGCCACTGTGAGTAAATCTGTCCCATCTGTGACAAAAGCTTTATGTTGTTATAATATTACATGATTTGAACATTTGTGTTTCTTGCACCGCTCCTTAGTTTTTCTAATTTTTGTGTGCATTATTTATTGTTTTGTCATTCCGATTACATTGACTTCACATTAGAAATCAAATGTTATGTCCAGACAGTCACTTTATAGAGAAGAAGTGTCCTTAAAAACTATTCAACCATTATTTGAGTCATTTCTTGTACCACTATGCTTTATACTTTTACTTCAGTAATATTATTTTTATGTAAATTTACTCTTACCTGAGTAAATTTTTGGGCTACTCTGCCCACATCTGGTGAAATGAAAGAATAAAAGGCATAATATAGCTTAGCAAACAAACTGCACATGCAAAGAGTGTTTACAGACACTCTCATAATTGGTTGAGCACTGTCATAAAAGACATTTTTACTAATACAAATTTTTAGTTGTCAAAAAGTAATAATCAGCTCATACCTTGAATCATTAATTTAAATGTAAGTAAATGTTCCCTTGTGTTTGGGACTTCCTCTTTTCTTACGTTGGCACATTTTATTATGAACATGTCGGCGCCTTAACTTCTCCTTGTTGCACACCTTAACATCCGAGTGTAGTTGGAAGGTGGTCGTAAAAGTAGCCTATAACACGTGTTTCAAATTGGCCATTGGTTATAGATTGGTTTACAAGGCTGGCTGCTTATCGGGCCAGTGGCGTTTCCCCGTGTTGATAAAGCACCAGGGAGTTGTGGGTCAATTAGTTTGCCACAGCCCAAATTCCTGCACACAAAGCAATTAAAGCAGTCTCATGTCCCGGAGTCCTCTGCCCCGTCAAAAAGCTTATTCTAGTCCAGTTCCATTAGGTTTAAACGTCGAGGCAGATTTCCACAGTTACGGCTAAAGTTAAAGCATGTGTTTTCTGTGCTTTAATGACTTTGTGAGGCATATGCCAAAGGTAAACACAATATGTAAAGAAATAAACAAAATCAAAAGGGATTGAGTACAGTTCAAAGCGGCACAAAGAGAAGCGCTGTGGGCCAGAGCGGTGTCAGATAAAACAAAAGATGATTACACCAAGTTTGTTTTCCACTCCGCTCAGTTTGTCTGTGTCACAACTGAGCGGTAAACTTTTCCCCTTTGTCTTAATTAAAGTGCTCACTGTCATATGCTTTTATTTTGAAGGCTTTTGTACGGGCAAAATGTTATTTATTTATGTTAAATTTCCGAAATAGAGCAATTAAGCTATAATGTTTCTGGATGTATGAGGGAATTAGTTTGTTTGGTTTCTAAAATACGGATGTTGGATTTAGACAGTTCTAATATTTTGAGCAAATCAATTATCAAATGCATAATGACACGGGTTTCGGTCAGATATCATTATTAGCCTATGTGAAACAATTCAATTATTTATGGACTCCCAAAGGTTAACTTTTATTGGCAGTTAAGTTATATTAACATTTCAGACTTTCAGAGGGCTGCATTCAGGAAGCTTTCCTTCTAACACTTTTGGTGGGTGTAGTGTGCTTAGATTATTACTTTGTAGCAATAATAGACAAACATGCAAATCTTTTAAATATATATATATATCGTCAATGCCATACATTTTTTGGAAACATCGTGTTACATTTTTTGAATATTAATATTCCTAAATCATCATAATTAACCATGGCAATAGTTAGAAAGGTTCATATGGAAAAGGTTGTAGTAGATTTTGGATGTAATTTTTATGTAAGCTCTGAGTTTGGTGTCACTAAATTAAATAAAGAAAATATTCACAATTATATCCATAAATCTTATGGCGCTTATTTGAAAAGCAAAGGTACGAGTAGATGGCCATGCTTCTAATATCCCCCATAACACCCTTGATTGGGAGTTGTACCATGACTAACATTTGCCTTTAATGTCAAATCCAATTAAAATAACCATCTTATTTGCTTAAGCCCATATGACAACAGACTTCAGATCATTATTCAAGGTGCTGGACAGTACATCGGCTGATGAAGAAGGCAGATGATGGTGTTGTCTGAGTACATCACAATCTAAGACAAGAGGCGGGTCATTAGTCAATATTGAAAACAGCAAAGCTCCTGAACAGCTGCCCTGAGGACCCCCGTATTTCAATTATTGTAAGAGTAAGAAACGACATTGTTTTTATCTATAAGCCAACTAGCATAAAGTGTGCAATACAGTACGATGATTTACTCTGGGCATATTTGTCTGGGCATTATTCTTTCTTATGAAAATACATTCAAATGACAATTGAATCACTGTATCAAAAATGCATTAGCAGAATACCAAGGTCACTGTAACATCAAATGACATATAGCTCCAAATCTGTGCTTCTACCAACATTGAGAAGAGCAATCTACTGCACTTTGAAACACTATCTGTATTTTTACGTCGGTGTGACTCAAATCTATTTTCACACAGTGTCAGACTTCAGACAAACCGTATAAAGCGATCAACCCAGAGTGGAACACCTTGTGCCTCCTGTCCGCTGCTCCGGGCCCTAGACGAGGCTTCCTGGCCAAAGCTGCTCTCCCCGCGGCCACTGTCTCCATACAGAACCACTTAAGCCGGCTGCCACAGGTATGCAGACTCTGTGGCAGTCAGCTGATCCGCTCGGACAGGCACGGGCGGCGGCGGCACCCTGGGACAATCTGCCTTTAAAGCCCAATTACGGTCCACCATTTCAAAGGCCAACGGTAGAAGAAGATACCGGCCCCGATAAGGGACACATGGGTTCCATCACACTTAATTGAAGCAGTGTTTTCTGAAAATGAAAGTGGCCCGAAGCAATGCAGGAAAACAAACATATAGAAATGTATAACAAACAAGCTTGAACTGAATAAAGATTTAGAGTACAGTGTGTGTGTGTGTGTGTTTTTTTTTTTTTACTGGACAAAACTGTGTCTTGAAGAGCACCGTGAGTTTCGCCGACCTTTCCAAACCTGATTACTGCTCGGCAAAAACCTCAGACAAAAGCTGTGGTCAGTGCGAAAACCAAGAGCCTTCTCAGATACGGTGCTTTCATTGTTGTCTTTGTTTTCACTTTATTTTTCTTATTTAAAGCCATGGAAAGTATGTGTGTGCCGTTTAATGGATTTAAGTCAATCTCTATTGCAGTACGAAAACATGTAATATGTTCTAATTTGTAGGAACGTCAGTCTGTTTGGATGGTTGCGTGATGAAGGCCAGGTCTGTGTTGGCAGGCAACTTGTTTACAAAGTGAAATAGCACCCAAAATACATTTAAAAAAAGCAGAAGGGAAACATGAATAAATATTTGTAATATATAGGATATTTTTGAGGTGGGAAGAGATATTTGTTTACATTTGCCTAAAGGTAAAATGTAGCAGCGAACGTTTAAGGCAACTTTGAAATATTTATTTAAGGAGTCAGTAACTAACATATATTTAAGGTTTTAGAGAGAGATCAAACAATATATTAGAAGCCATTGGCCGATAAGCTCTGCCAATATTTTTTCCTAATATGTAGGGATAATTATAATTTTATCCAAATTAAATGATTAGAAATGACTTCAGAGTTAATTATTATCTACTGCACTGCACAGTAAACATTTCAATACAATTTTGTTTTGTTTGTAGACCCTGTTATTTTGTGCAGTGCCATTATCTCACTAACACGTTAAAATAAAGCTTTATATCTTTCCTTTTAGCAGTTGGTTGGCCCAAACAAAATAGTAGCCTATGCAGGATATTTAAGGCCGATAACTGAAACGCTAAGAAGTTAAAATATCCGCCCAATATAGCGGCCAACTGATATATTGGTCTATTTATACAAATACTTTGTAGGCTTGTTTTTCCTGTTTGCACGTGAGTTTCAGTTGCAAATTCCCTTTTAATCTACGTATTTTTCTGTGCATTTGCTCATTGGTTTTATCCTTTCATGGTCCTATTCAAGCCAGTATCTTTGTCGTCCCAAGCCTTGATAAAGAGACAGTTGCTGCTCTGGGAAGGACATTTACCATACAGTACTTCTAGGTATATAGTCACTGAATGCCATGGATCACATTATATGCACCTCAAGTAAAAGTAAAAGTTCAGCTTGCATCTGAAAGAGAAATGTATCCCGTGCATGTCTAATAAAAGTTTGCACAGAAGCTCCCTGTTCCTCAGCCCGCTCCCATGAACCGTAGGATGTATTTAGCATTTACTATTTCTCATTTAGGGGTATATTACTACCTCTCTGGCACTAGGCCCCACTGTTTGAATCCCCCGGCTTTAATGTTAAATCATGTGGACATTAAAGTCTTTCCTTGACTTACAAGACATGACATTTCTGGAAACATACAACCTGGGTCAAAGATGGAGCTTGTTAGAGGATTGCACACAACCACAAATTCACCCCCAAAAAAAGAAAAAAGTTTGAGACGAGGGACAAAGACAGTGCTGTGTTTAGGCTCTTTTGTCCAATTTGCTTTATCATGGCAAAAGTTTGTGTTTGTTATTGACAATGGCTCCTAACAAGCGGTGCAAGCATCAAGGGGATATGAGAATGAGGAGATAAACCCCGCGGTACAGCGCTCCTCTGATCTTAAATGAGGAACATGTTTTGTTAAAAAGGTCAGATATGATTAAAAGCCGATGCATGTCGTTTGATCACAGGCCGCAACTTGATTATCTATGGCACCTATAAAGTCTCATTCTGCGGTGTTCATCAAACTGCTCCCTGGAAATATAATTGTGTTTACAAAGTCTATATTGAATTTAAAATCTCTCATTCTACTCACGCTCTCGGTCGTTATTACACGTAGCTATGGTCTAGCATAAGGAAGCCAAAGTAGTATTTTAAAGAGGAATCATTCACCAGTCAATTAATTTAAATATGTGCAATGCTTCTCTTGACATAACATATTCTTGTCTTTATTTCAAGGTTGTTCACTGTTTAATTTCATCATCACACAATAATTACCTTATTCTCCAGTTCAAACTAGAGGTAAATCAAATTTAGATAACATTATGAATGTTGTTTTAAAGATATCAATATACTCTTTATACTAGAATATGCTTCAAAAAGAAGTGATGTAGTAAATATGAGGGTATAAGGCTGATATTTCTGCACTTTTGTGAATAGTTGCAGACATTTCACATTTGTCTGATATGTTTTAACACATACACAACTCATAATATCATCCAACTCTTTGTCAGGTTTCTCCCAAAAAATATCGATATTCATTTTTCTCAAACTGAATGTTCTTGAGCCTCAGAAGTATGAGCAATAGTAAAACCAAAGTAATGTATTTGTATGGTCAAGTTAGTTATTGTGTTATGTTTACTATAATGAGGAAGTGCAGGGGCCATTTGGCAAGTGACTTAAATCATAACCCATATTTGACTTCAAGAATGTAGCCAAACACTTGAACTTTCACCTTAATAATTATCAAGTTTTACACTGGATTGGAAACAACTTTATGAACAAGAGAAATAACGTGCATAAAAATGCACTGTGTAACTTTTCTCATGGAGGGTTTGACACCAGCATTTCTGATTTTTTCCATATACATATTTCAATAACATCCCGATGCAGACGTGCAGGCAGAAAAGTTCACAGTGCACCTTTAAGCAGAAAGCAAAAAAGTTCAAATACCAAAGCGTCAGTAGGTTAAACGTTGGAAAAATGTTGAAGCTCTCTCATTTCTGGGAGCCATTTTAACAAGTGCATTTCTCTGCCGCGCTTACTAAAAAGAGTTAAGTCTTCAACTGTTGCCGTAACCTTTGTTGTTGCTCGTCCATTTCAGAGAACATAACAAGACAAAACAGGTTAGAATGGACTTGATTGGTCTTCATAGACTCAGAGCTCACGCAGCCAGCCGTGACTCCAGTTCTCTATTTGTCTAATTATGTGCACTTTGTTTGCCATTAAACTGGGCCAAGGAGACACTTAATGATCTCACAGAGGAGCAAATTACAGACTTAATATTGTGTTCTTTAATTATACTTTACTAGCTACCTTCCCATTTGGCAAAGGTTATTTTAAAGTCTTATTTTCCTGAATAGACAAGGCGAGCTCTCTGCACGCTGTTTACACATCCCACAAACTGCTAATACATTTGGAGTGCACCCCCCTTCGTCTCAACCCCTCTCTTCCTTAATTGCCCAACATCATGAGGCAATTTGGGTTTTTTAATCACCGTTTTAGCAGTTATAGCGTGGCTGTCCGATTTCCTGCAACTAAAGTGTGTAGTGCCATTAGTGCGAGTTAATTCCACACAGCAGGCCGGCAGTTGTGCGTGTGATGCACTCAGGACTCAAACAACAAGGATCACAATGGAAAAGCTGAGCTCACGGGCTCAATCACACACCGCTTTGTTGTGGCTGACTTTGCATTCTTTGAAGGTGGTTGGTGAGATTTATCAATGTATGGGGCATAATTATTTTAATGCCAAATTTCAGATGTAAAATCATAGAATGCAACAAATGATTTGTTATGTTTTTTGTTCATTCTTCTCAGTACAGTATAAACCATATTTAATTTATAACCTGCAGTATGTGATAAAATAAGATAATATTCCTTCAAATGATCAGTCAATACTTATCAGTCAGTTAAAATGAGGCCAGGACAGG
Source organism: Eucyclogobius newberryi (assembly GCF_026437365.1). Lineage (NCBI taxonomy): Eukaryota > Metazoa > Chordata > Actinopteri > Gobiiformes > Gobiidae > Eucyclogobius > Eucyclogobius newberryi. The sequence continues at coordinate 20,655,295 of NW_027316056.1, read as the reverse complement.
TTCTTTATGTGTCGAAGCTCATTAGTTACTTTCAGGACACCATGGAGTCCTTAAATAGTCGCACCAGAGCCATGAGACAATCCTTTGCGACAGTGTCCCTCGATTGGGCATTTGGAAGTGGTTTTACAACTGTATTTATACATGTACTTAATCCCATATGCCAGAATACAGACACAGAACCTCACCATTTTGGCTCTGAGACGCACATTTCAGCTTTTAAGTCAAACAAGCACTGTTGCCCAGCGGGTCATATATTGAAAATTATGCACTTACAGAGTGAAAAGCAAAACAGAGAGACTTCTTGTCCTATTTTAAACAGTGTCTTATACAAACGTTGCAGGGGCTGGGTGATATCTGATAAAATAGATCAAAATTACATTATTGGCTTTTATAGCCCACTGAAAACACAGCCTGAAGGTATGCTGTTTGGCAGAGAGCGGCTCGTAATATGTCCAAGAATTGTTACCATCTGGCTCCACGGCAGGGAATACTTCTCTCTTAAAAACCTCAAAGTCAAAATGATATAAGTCAAACGCAGCATTCATAACCAGGTTGGCTTTTATGGATGCCTGTCCACTTCGATGCGGCTCCACTCAGTCTTTTAGATAACTCGGACAATTTCTAAAGCTCTTTTCTCTTAAAAGGGGGTTTGCTGTTACATTCTGGCAGTGCACTGTAGACAACTTCATATTTCAAGTCATTAGAAGGTAATGTTTTTCATAGGACCAAAGATCAGACAACAAAACAGGGATCCTAAAGAGTTTTAGTCACAGCCTTCACCAACAAAATGCACAATATGCTTGTCTCTGTCTGGACAAGAGAATGCTCTCCCTTGACATTTTAACCCCTTTTGGGAGCTACACCCCTCTAATCACACTCCTGTACACAGTTTCGACCCCATTATCTTATTATGAGATTACAATGTCAATGCGCTCACAATTGTGACAATTACAGTAAGTGGTGCAGTAATTTTGAGAATTAAATGGGCTCTTTGTGCAGCCCAGCTCCACAGACTGTCACCGGGTGAAGCTTCGTGAATCACATGCACTTTTATGTGCACAATAAAGAGTATAGGTATACTTATGAGGACAGTGGGCGAGCTGACAGGCCCTGGGCTGTGCAGATGAAACATGAGTGGTGTTTAGAGCAGCGGAGCAGAGTGGTTTCTCACTGCCTCCTTGACCTGTCACTATTGATGATGTGTGTGAAGGGGACAGCGTGCTGATATCCTCTGTCCCCTCCCTCTCCACCACCCCTCCCTCTCTGGCGCCCGCTATGAGAGAGAAAGCTGTTGTTAATAAAAAGTTTTCAAAGAATGGGATGAAAAGGAGGTGAAATTGAGCGGCCCTGGCTGTATTATTTCTTCTCTGTATGGGAGCTGGCCTCTCGCGGTCTCTCCGACGCTCTCAGACCAGGAGGGGGTCGCTGGCTCGGTGACCACTACTGCCCCAGGGCCAAAGCAAATCATTTGCCTCTCTGAGGCTTCAAAGGGGAGCAATTACACTTAAGTAACCAAATGAATAGATAGCCCAGCTTGGCAGCAGTTTGGGGGAAACAGTGGAGGCCTTTGAGTGAAGAGGCACCACACCTTTGGAGTAATATGTAACAGCTCGCAACGCTGAAAAGAGGACCAAAGCAAACAGCAAAATATTTCCTCACTGAAGAAAGAGAAAAGGAGGAGCTGGTGAAACGTTTCCAAACCAAAACAACAACATTGTTAAGAGCGGTTTACCAACCCAGATGAGAGCTTTTAGACTCCACTTGTGCCATTATACAAATAAAGAGCCAACCACTGCAGTGTGTGCTGCAATTTACACACAGTTTACTGTATGTGATGGCAGGCGGGAAGCACAGTCTAAGCATTTAGAGAAGAGATTATCGTTGAATTGGTTTAAATAAACTGGCAAATCTTTGTTTGTTCTTGTCCACTGTACAAGCAACAACAAAATGTAAGTAGAGAGGAGCAGAGTGTCAAACTCAGATATAAATCACTGCTCCTGAATCCAGGCAGGACCATGGATAAAGATAATTGTAGTGTTTTGAGTGCGTGCCTATGCTGCTGCTGAAAGCCTGAGAAAGGCCCATTGAACAGAGTGGAGACTGGGATCTGCACAGTGGCGCTCACCTGTGGAGAGCGCTCTATAGCCGCTGAGACGGCACAACAGCTGCCAGGGTTGTAAGTCCAGGCACCTACTGGAGCCACTGCATGGCCCTCTTTCAAAGCACGGCCACTTAGTAACAGAAGGCATGTGCCAAACTTGCAGAAAGAGAAAGAATAGTCCCGCTTGGAGTTCACTAAATATCAGCAGCACTCTCTTTTTCAGCCCTCTTCTGTCCCCCCTGCCTCTGCCCTTTCTCTCCATCCTTTAGTCTATTATAATTCCTCCATAAAAGAACAATGGGTGAGTGAAAGACCCCCAAACCACTCAGATATATCAACAATCGGCATGGTAGAAGGAAGAAGGGGGACTATGCTGAAGTGTGGAAGCCATCAATTACTGTGGGCCTTAAGTTAACATCCCAGCAGGATATGAGCATTAAAATGCAGATATGGGCAGACATTGGGCAACAGATGCCGAGCGGAGCGGTCAAAAGAGCAGGACATGTGCAGTGTGGGACGCTGCCTCGGACTCTACAGAAGAATGGAAAATTTAAGTTGAATGATGATTGTAGCAGTGTCTGAAAAGGCCCATTGTGCGGAGCAAACTGGAATTATGGCTTTGAGATGAGCCAAAAACCTCAGTAATGTCCCATATGCTGCAGTGTTTTTAAAGCAACAAGTGTCCCTCGGCTTCATTTCTTGATCCACAAACACGCCATGATGCCTTGAATGGCTTTGAGCTAACAGGATTTTCCTATTTCTCTATTCTCAGCGCTCAGCAAGACCCAGCCTCAGGGCTTCCTCCTCGCGCTGCTAATTTACACTAGCCTGCAGGCTTCCTTCACAGCCAGAACTCTGCAATTGTATTTTCAGGCTCATTAAGCAATAGCACAAAAACGGGGGCAGCTCTGACCCCCCATCTACTTTCCCGTCCTCACCCGGTAAGAGGAAAGAACACATAAATAGTTAAGTAATAAAATTAATTTTAAATATATTGGAGTTCTGATTCCATGTTTGTTCCAGGTCGTTGTTGTGGGACTCTTCTGAGAACCAATCCGGCTGCTCCGTGGAAAAGTCCTATTCAGGAGCGGGCCACGCATGTTTATTTGAAAGAGACCCCCGCTTTTTTAACTTCCCACCCGGTGCCTTTGTTCCACTTTTCATGGGGTGGACTTTGAAATTGTAATCTCAGGATATTCAAGCACACACATTTGTTGGGACCTCTGGTGCCTGCAATAACATTATTACCATCAGACAAGCTGTCACTTCGGATTGGTTTTGTCCACTGTTATCATTGAATAAGGCAGAAACCAACATTTTGCAAATATGATATGGCAACTACAATTTCTAAGAACATTAGAGTTGTAGTGAAGTGTAAAAAATCCCAAAAGTGCATTTGTTTATGCTTTGGCCTTGTGGAATGCAGTTAACAATATTAAATGATCCTTATTATTTACATACATAAGCTAAGCAACATTTTTTTATTCGTGACCATTAGTGTAGTGCAGTGATGTGTAGTATATTGACTGACGTTGTGATGCAGTAGCGGATTTTTTTCTTCTTCTGTAAGTACAACAGTGTCAACAAATAAAATTAAACAATTAATATTATTTTTTCATCAACAGAAACATGGTAGGTTATATTATCATAATAATAAACTTTACTTTACTTTTGGAATATGTCCACCATGGATTTTTTATATTTCATATTTAGTTTTAGCTGCTTGCTGCGGCAGCCGATAACTGATATTTACCAATATCAACATCAACATTTCTCTTTTGTGAAAAATAGAATGAAATATATATTTTCCCAAATATAATGCAATTTGTTGCAATTTTTCTGATGATCGTGTAAACATACACAGCCACCTCTTTAGCTTAATTGTGCATTTATTTCCAATTGGAAAAAGAGAAAAATTGCCAGCCTATCAGGACTATTTTACCAATATCTATCTATGAAAACATCCCCTAATATCACCAATGACCATTAGAACCAACATATCGCCCAAACTTCACTTGTATCACAGGTCATAATGTTTTATAGTGTGAATATATTAGATATTTCTGACCAAATAGCTGTCATTTTTCAGCTTTGGCTTGGTGTGGACTGAAGCCAGCAGCAGAACAGAGCCCTTCTCTTGCTGCACACTTGTAGGGCCCTGGCTGTGAGCAGTGTGTGTGATTGTGGCTACATTCTTGGTTTGGTAAATGTGACCACGGAGCAGCCACACAGAGCTCTGAGTCCACAGTGCACCACCGAATTCGCCCACTCGTATTGTCTACACACTTTCCTCAAGAATGTGCATTTATATGGTCATCGGCAAGCCAAACCTAATTACCAATCGCATTGTCACCTTTTGTGTTTGTTCTACTCCCCAATGTATGTGTGGAATAACTCTTTACTGTTGTTGTCGTTCAACTAAAAGCTCCACTGGACTCTTTATTGCCTAATTGCTTTTTTACAACCCCCAAAAAAGAAGCCATGATGGAGGCAATTTGCTTGGTTCACTTGGAGAATATTTCCCTCATTACAGTGGAACATAGGGCACGCTGATGCCGCAAGAGGAAGTGGCTTTGGCAGGCCACGTCAAACTGGCATTTAAGTGCAGGATTCAAGCGGGTCTGATGTGGACGGGATCAACTTGTTAAGTCAAATGAAAGGTCAAAATATTTTCCATAGCGTTGCGCAAACTCCAGATTTAAATGCTGTGCAAATAGTTAAAGTGCCATGCAGTATGCCTCACTTTCATATAAGAGCCATGATGAGGCAGAAAAGTGAGGAATATATTGTTACATTTATGGGAGCCTGGGGGAAGAAAAACAAGCCTGAGGGAAGAAAAACAACACTCAATTTAAAGCAGTTGAAATGGCCGTGTATGTTTTGTGAAAGTACTATATAGAATTGTTGTTAGAATAACCTTTTTGGATACAATAAGCACTGTTTTGTATAGGTGATATGCAGTTTTCAAAGCCTCAAATGGTTTGCTTGGTAACTAAATCCGAACATATAAAATATGTTAAAATATTATTGATCTTAGTGCTGCCCGAAGTCATCAAGGCACAGCACACGTACGCCGGGCTCCAAGTGTAGCCAGTCGCCGGTCGTGGGTTTAATTCCCAAATCCAACTGCATGTCCTCCCTTCTCTCTCATCCCCCATTTTGCACAAAATATTTTGAAATATACATATATATATATATATATATATATATATATATATATATATATATATTGTATATTGATTTTACTTAACCTGACTCATGCCAGATTCCTCTGTGTCTCACTCTGAATTGAGTTCTTCAAGAGTTTGTGAACTCAGAAAAATCAAGAGAATACATCTTGGTGGCAAGGTTACATTTTACTGGGATTAAATATATAATAATGAAGTAGTTTAATTTTCTGTTTTACATGTGAATACTAGTTTTGGTCCGATATGTTATCTGATCATACACATGCTTCAGAGTTTAGATTTTTTTGATGTTTTTTCTTCTATTTTTAAAAGAATAAACGCAGAACAATACACACATTAAGACCAGAGTGAAAATCAAAATAAGAACACATATAGACATCAACTAAACACAAAATCATGGCACATTTAAACTTAAAATAAATAAATAAAAGTCCCACTTAGTCTTAAGTCTGTCAAATGTGTCCATTTCCAAATTAAGGCTGAAGGTCAGTTTTTCCATTTGTTTGATGTCTGTTATTATGTCCTTTACTTGATTGTCGGTGAGGTGTGTGGCATCCATTACTTTGTGATGGCCTTAATTCCTGCTGCCAAAAGTACGCATTTATTGTGTCCATGGCAGGAGGTCTGAGGCCCAAGTACATAGTTCGAAAATTGAGTGGGATGGTAATGCTCACTCCAATATTTTTGAGGACAGTCTGAAAACACATGGTGGTTTGCTTCCTGACAACCACAATTTCTCCAGCAATCAGCATTTTCCTGTGAATAATGAACACTTGACATGATGTTATGAAAAAACGTGGCACATTTTCCCAGCAATATTCTCTCCAGACATGTGATTTTGTTGTCCTCCACTGGAATGTACACACTTAGATATCATTCCCATTTATAAGCCTTGATCAAATTTTGGTCTGAGGGTAATAATTGTCATTACGTCGTTTAATTTCTTGGTTATAATAATACCTTATTCGTAAATACTATCAAATGATTTTAACATCTTTGTTTAGGTTATATGTTTTGATTAGTTATTTCCATGTCGTAAGCACAGATTTTACCCAGGGGTTCTCCACTTCCTTCAAATGACTCAACTGTTTATCATCTTCCAGTAAGGTCAGCTTGTTATAAGTTTCCAGGCTAATCTTTTGGAACATTTTGATCCACTCTCCTAATATCTTTGTTCATTAGAGAGCATTTTCTTAACTGTTTCTTGTAAGGTCGGGTAATTAATTTCTTTTCTTATCTTTTCAATTTCCAGTAGTTTTTGAGGACTCCCCTTCTTGGCATGGTTTACCTCCAGTAATTTTGTTTTTAGATCATTGAGCTTTTTCTCCCTTTATTTCTTTTCTGCCAAGGCTATGGCTATAATGTTCCCTCACTTCGTAGTTTTGGAGGCTTTCACCAGCTCCACACGTCTAATTGATGCACATGGCATGTCTTTCGTCCACCAAGAATCTTTTTGGTCGACTACAGCCCTAGACCAAACTTGCAGAGCTGCTAGTGGCCTCTTCATAGTGGCATGTCACCGTAAGAAGCAGCAAATTGTCATCTATGTGTTTTATTATTGAAAAGTGGCTACATAACATTTTAGAACATGTGACACTGAGTTTTCTGAGCACTATTACTAATAATAATGATACAGGATTATGCAAACATGCAGGGATAAATACGTTTATGAAAGAACACATCACGTCAAAAGACAAATTAAAGTTGATTTAGCATAATATTTCCCCTTTATGAATTAGAAAAATACACCACTCTATTGTTGCAGACAATAATTGCATATAAGTGCTGCAATTCAACACAAATTATTTGCATTGACTGACACCTCCGTTTGTGTCTACACTAAATCTAGTTAGAGACCTGGTTTGTTTTATATGCAGCCATGACCCTCTACACATTGTGAAGTGTCTAAGTGGTCCAGTTGAAGCATGAGTGCTCTTGGACATGTGAAAATCTTTAGGTGTGTTGTGCCAGCTGAGAGGAGAGCTCTTCCCGTGGAGTTTCTCTAACCTTGGCGCTCAGATCTGCTTTCAAACTCCCTAACACCTTTTGACACTGCTCACCCGCCTGCACGCTGTTACAAAAATGTCTTTTGGCCCAAAGATAGGGGCGAAACAGAGGACAGGGCGCCAGGGACACCAGGTAACCCATGGACCCATATTGTACATTATAAGACAGCACTGCGGGCAGATTCGATGGGACGGTTTAAAGGCAAACGGCAGAGTCCCATGCGTCACAAAGGAAATCAAGCAGTGACTAAAACATCAGGTTTGACTCAAGGTGACTCATTGACCTGAACCTAAACTGTTCCTTCCAACTGTTCACCAGAGTCCTATTGAACTGTATCTGGTGTCTGTGCTTCATTTCATTTGTTAGACACTCATAACATAGCTTACGAGTAGAAGAAAGGTGACTATATTGATATTTACTCACAGTACAAATACATTGACTAGTGTGATGGGTTTTAGCGCCCTCCTTGATAGAACTTACTTTTATATATTTCACCTAATTGAATCTTGGAATTTGTATTAGTCTAAAGGCTATTGTTCATGTGGACATGGGCTGCAAAGATTGGGTTGATTGTGACGTGTTAACTCGTTTAAGCAGTCAATCAGTCACAGAGACTAACCGGTGTTAAGTAAAAGTAGAGATAATAGACAGATAAGTGCGGTGTTAACCAATTAGTACGGCCTGATCTCATATTGATCTGATAGAAGCGCACCCTGGATCCCAGAAATCACAGTTGCTGTAAACAAACTCCATTGTCCTGAGTCCATTATTTAAACATTAAAAACAGTGAGTGACTAGAGCCTCGGTGTGCCCCCGCTCCCTGCACTACGCAGTGGACTATGAAATATCTGTAGGACAATTGGTTAAGTGGAGTTAACTGTTCGCCTCTTTTATTTACCCTCCTCTCCTTCCCCTCTCTCCCCGCGAGGTATATCTTCTTTTTTTTTTGATCCCGCCGAGTCTGGCGCCTTGCACAACACAACTCGTCTGGCTTATTAAATGCTCTGACCTGGAGAAAGGAGAAACGCCTGTTGCTTCTCAACTGGGGCCATTGTGCGCGAGACGAGCGAATGACAGCTCCTAAATTGCTGTAATGTTGTGTGACCAACGCTCAGGCCTAATCAATTTCTGTCGCTTTTGTTTGGTTTGAGAATAGTTTTAACGTTTGGGTTCAATGCTGCAGGCCATCCTCTAAACATCGTTTGTAAATATTAAAGAGTGGTTGTCTTCAAAGCGCGCGCTCCTCTGAAGTGCGATAGAAGTAGTCTCGCTTTGATAATGTCAGTGGGGCTCTTTAGTTCCCATACAGTAGGGGAGGACGCTGCTCCTAATGGATGGAAATGGCCAGGAGTCCTCCCCACTGCTTAATTGCGCTAAAATTGGTCTAAGCCACTTTTGTGAGGGCCTTCAATGGGTGCGCGCCGCATGGGGTCTGTATGATTAACTTCTTCTTCCTTTCAAAGTCCTCTTGATGTTCCTTTTGCGAGGCAGCGGGCCAATCAGCGTTCAGCTCATCAACGTCATGATGTCAGTCCCCGCAGCGGATTGGAGGCTTTGCTAGAGTAAAACAGCCCCTGCCCTTTTATAGACGACCCCCGTCCCGGCCAGGGCTATTGACAAGACTGACAAGGCTGAGGGCTGGATTCGAACTAACTTCTCGTGGCCAACGCGGACCCACGGACGTGGCCAGTTCTCGCCTCGACATGAGTAACGCACAGGAGTCGCCGTCACGAGATGGAAAAGAGGAGACAGACAACGAGGAGCCCAAAGACATGAGCGCGGAAAAAGGATACAAGCCTCACCGGAGCAGCCTCCCGTTCAGCGTGGAGTCGCTCATTGCAAAGAAGACAACCTGTCGAACCTCGTACTCTTCCACAGACTTGGCGCTGTCCCTCAACAAGACCGGGAGTCCGCAGCCACAGCCACAGATCCCGCAAAGGACTTTTTACACGGACAGAACGGCCGGAGACAGCGCGCAGAGTTCCCACTCTCCAAGTGAAGACAGCGCGCAGAACGACAAAGACCAGAGCACTTGGTTCCAGACGGCCTCCTTCTCTCCTCCACCGAGTAAGTTCATCATTTATTAAAGGTGCAATAGAGGGCTTATGCTTATGGTTATACTTTAAAAAATGCACGTAATAGGAATGTTTTATGTGAGGATGGGTGAACTTTGCGCAATTGCACATTTGAGGTGGGCTATTTCAAAAATCACTATGAGTGTGTGAGGTGCAAATGACTACATCTGAAACATGAGGATTGGTGCTTTAATTTGTTTTGCTTATTGGTTTTTAGGTTATTAAGTACATTTCAAAATTTTAAAACGTGTTTGGGCCCCAGGTGAAAGACACATCGGTTTATCCTGTTGTAGGCTAATCATTCC